>NC_052309.1:95759719-95779719 GCF_016432855.1 Salvelinus namaycush | reverse complement strand
TGTCTGTCCTGTACTACAGCCTGTCACCCCCCATGTCTCCCTCTGGTTGTCTGTCCTGTACAGCCTGTCACTCCCCATGTCTCCCTCTGGTTGTCTGTCCTGTACAGCCTGTCACTCCCCATGTCTCCCTCTGGTTGTCTGTCCTGTACAGCCTGTCACTCCCCATGTCTCCCTCTGGTTGTCTGTCCTGTACAGCCTGTCACTCCCCATGTCTCCCTCTGGTTGTCTGTCCTGTACAGCCTGTCACTCCCCATGTCTCCCTCTGGTTGTCTGTCCTGTACAGCCTGTCACTCCCCATGTCTCCCTCTGGTTGTCTGTCCTGTACAGCCTGTCACTCCCCATGTCTCCCTCTGGTTGTCTGTCCTGTTCTACAGCCTGTCACTCCCCATGTCTCCCTCTGGTGGTCTGTCCTGTACTACAGCCTGTCACTCCCCATGTCTCCCTCTGGTTGTCTGTCCTGTACAGCCTGTCACTCCCCATGTCTCCCTCTGGTTGTCTGTCCTGTACAGCCTGTCACTCCCCATGTCTCCCTCTGGTTGTCAGTCCTGTACAGCCTGTCATTCCCCATGTCTCCCTCTGGTTGTCTGTCCTGTACAGCCTGTCACTCCCCATGTCTCCCTCTGGTTGTCTGACTACATCCATTCCATCCTCCTAACTCTTTACTGTGTGTGTGTGTGTGTCTTGACTGTGAATTGTGTGTGTGTGTGTGTGTGTGTGTGTGTGTGTGTGTGTGTGTGTGTGTGTGTGTGTGTGTGTGTGTGTGTGCGTGTGCGTGTGCGTGTGCGTGTGTGTGTGGCTGTAGCTCTGTCCTGAATGCATACTGCTGCTTCTCACCATGCAGGGACAGTTTATTTGTGGGTTGCATAAAGGCTATCCCTGGTTTCAAAGAATGTGTTGACGCCCCCTCTTTCTCTCTCTCCCTCTTTCTCTCTCTCTCTCCCTCTCTCCCTCTTTCTTTCTCCCTCTTTCTCCCTCTCTCTCTCTCTCTCTATCCCTCTTTCTCCCTCTCTCTCCCTCTTTCTCTCTCTCTCCCTCTTTCTGTCTCTCTCTCCCGCTCTCTCTCCCTCTCTCTCCCTTTCTCCCTCTCTCTCTCTCCCTCCCTCTTTCTCCCTCTTTCTCTCTCCCTCTCTCTCCCTCTCTCTCTCTCCCTCTCTCTCCTTCTTTCTTTCTCTGGGGGTTTTGATTGTAGTGGTGTTTAGATTGGCAATCTGCCCATCCTGCAGCACTGTCGGCACCTGGTCCCGGGTTGAAAAGGGGAATATGTTTGTTAGGGAGGGTAAGTGGAGGATGGAGGGTAGCTATTCAGCTGTTACCAGTTTAGCCAGTGTGTCTAATGCATAGAGAGAGTGGGGGAGAGAGAGAGAGGTTGACAGGGTGAGAGATATTCACAGAGGGAACAGACCTTTTCTCCTCCTCAATCAGAGCATATCACATTAGCAGTGGTGTGTGAGAGTAGAGATCCCACTCATGGATTGTGTGTGCGCGTGTGTGTGTGTGTGTGTGTGTGTGTGTGTGTGTGTGTGTGTGTGTGTGTGTGTGTGTGTGTGTGTGTGTGTGTGTGTGTGTGTGTGTGTGTGTGTGTGTGTGTGTGTGTGTGTGTGTGTGTGTGTGTGTGTGTAATCCCACTCGTGGATCTAACTGAGTGTTGCCTCCATCAGAGTGTGAGACATGGCCCACTGCTTCCTGTTACCACGGAAACTCACTTTTGGCTGAATCTATGGGGCTGTTGCACCACATTTCATTGTTTGTCTCTGACTGCCTGCCTCTGCCTCTGCCGCTGTGTGTGTGTGTGTATGTTATGTGTGTGTGTCACAGTACAGAACTGCTGAGTTCTTCAAAAGGGTTCTGCAGTCTTGACCTGTATAATGACCTTCACAAATTATTTAATCTCTCTCTCTGTCTCTCTCTCATTCTCTCTCTCTCTCTCTCTTTCTCTCTCTCTCTCTCTCTCTCTGTCTCTGTCTCTGTCTCTGTCTCTCTCTCTCTCTTTCTCTCTCTCATTCTCTCTCTGTCTCTGTCTCTGTCTCTCTCATTCTCTCTCTCTGTCTCTCTGACTCTGTCTTTCTCCGTCTCGCTCTCATTCTCTCTCTCTGTCTCTCTTCGTCTCTCTCTCATTCTCTCTCTCTTTCTCTCTCTGTCTCTCACTCTGTCTTTCTCCATCTCGCTCTCATTCTCTCTCTCTCTCTCTCTCTGTCTCTCTCTGTCTCTCTCTCTCTCTCTCATTCTCTCTCTCCTCTCTCTTTCCCTCTATCTTTCTGTCTCTCCCCCATCTCTCTCTGTCGCTGGTGTTCTGTTTGTGCATGATTTGTAAGAAAGCATGTATTGAGCACAGTCCTATCCATTACACAACATCTGCACACGGCATATTCTATGCTGTTGGTTTTCAGCTCACAGAGCTGTATAAGAGGAAGGGAAGACTTGTGTATAGTTTATGTATGAGCTACGGGAGCACCAAAACGTAGTGTTGTGTTCCATCACCACATCCAGAATATCAGACATAAAACCAGCATGCTACTAAACACACACTCTCTCCCTGACACTCTTTATCTCTCTCACCTCTCCCTGACACTCTTTATCTCTCCTCTCCTCTCCCTGACACTCTTTATCTCTCTCTCCTCTCCCTGACACTCTTTATCTCTCTCTCCTCTCCCTGACACTCTTTATCTCTCTCTCCTCTCCCTGACACTCTTTATCTCTCTCTCCTCTCCTTGACACTCTTTATCTCTCTCTCCTCTCCCTGACACTCTTTATCTCTCTCTCCTCTCCTTGACACTCTTTATCTCTTTCTTCTCTCCTTGACACTCTTTATCTCTCTCTCCTCTCCTTTCCTTTCCTCTCCTCTCCTCTCCTCTCCTGTCCTTCCCTCTCCTCTCCTCTCCCCTCCTCTCCCTCCTCTCCCCTCCCTCCTCTCCCCTCCCTTCCTCTCCTCTCCTCCTTTCTCCTCCCATCCCCTCTCCTTTCCCCTCATCTCCTCTCCTCTCCCCTCATCTCCTCTCCCCCCTCCTCCCCTCTCCTCCTATCCTGTCCTTTCCCCTCCTCTCCCCCCCTCGTCTCCTCACGTCTCCTCTCAGGGTGACATATCCATCATCATCCCCACAGCACTGTAGACAGCTCTTTAATCAGGAGAATATGAGCCTCAGCTAAAGTGCTTTGTTTTCATTTTGCTGCCACACCGCCATTGGTAATGGGGGCTCCTCAAATATTTATAGAAGGCCTAGGTCGATGGTCCCTGCCTGTCTGCCTGAGAGAGAGAGAGGGGAGGGAGGGATTGATGGAAAGAGTAGGGAGAGAGGGAGGTAAAGAAAGAGTAACAGGGACACTACCATACATCACAACACCATTCAGCCCTCAGATGTCATGCTCCAAAGAAGAGCAGCCTGTAAGAGGAACATGGAAACCTCCAGATCTCCCTCCCCATTGACAGAGCACCACGCCCCCTGAGAGACTAAGGTTCCCCTGCAACTTATAATAGGATACTCAAATAAAGACAGTGGTAGAGGGAGCGATGGATCTTAAAATGGCTGCTGTATGGGAAGCTTTCTTCAGTTATATTAAGGGGAGTACCAGGAGGATTTCTACGGGCAGTTACAGTAAAATCTCCTCACTCCTAGCAGTGAACCCAATTACAGTAAAATCTCCCCACTCCTAGCAGTGGCCACAATTACAGTACAATCTCCCCACTCCTAGCAGTGGCCACAATTACAGTACAATCTCCTCACTCCTAGCAGTGGCCCCAATTACAGTACAATCTCCTCACTCCTAGCAGTGGCCCCAATTACAGTACAATCTCCTCACTCCTAGCAGTGGCCCCAATTATAGTACAATCTCCTCACTCCTAGCAGTGGACCCAATTACAGTACAATCTCCTCACTCCTAGCAGTGGCCCCAATTACAGTACAATCTCCTCACTCCTAGCAGTGGACCCAATTACAGTACAATCTCCTCACTCCTAGCAATGGCCCCAATTACAGTACAATCTCCTCACTCCTAGCAGTGGCCCCAATTACAGTACAATCTCCTCACTCCTAGCAGTGGCCCCAATTACAGTACAATCTCCTCACTCCTAGCAGTGGCCCCAATTACAGTACAATATCCTCACTCCTAGCAGTAGCCCCAATTACAGTACAATCTCCTCACTCCTAGCAGTGGCCCCAATTACAGTACAATCTCCTCACTCCTTGCAGTGGCCACAATTACAGTACAATCTCCTCACTCCTAGCAGTGGCCCCAATTACAGTACAATCTCCTCACTCCTAGCAGTGGCCACAATTACAGTACAATCTCCTCACTCCTAACAGTGGCCACAATTACAGTACAATCTCTTCACTCCTAGCAGTGGCCCCAATTACAGTACAATCTCCTCACTCCTAGCAGTGGCCCCAATTACAGTACAATCTCCTCACTCCTAGCAGTGGCCCCAATTAAAGTACAGTCTCCTCACTCCTAGCAGTGGCCCCAATTACAGTACAATCTCCTCACTCCTAGCAGTGGCCACAATTAAAGTACAATCTCCTCACTCCTAGCAGTAGCCCCAATTACAGTACAATCTCCTCACTCCTAGCAGTAGCCCCAATTACAGTACAATCTCCTCACTCCTAGCAGTGGACCCAATTACAGTACAATCTCCTCACTCCTAGCAGTGGCCCCAATTAAAGTACAATCTCCTCACTCCTAGCAGTGGCCCCAATTACAGTACAATCTCCTCACTCCTAGCAGTGGCCCCAATTAAAGTACAATCTCCTCACTCCTAGCAGTGGCCCCAATTACAGTACAATCTCCTCACTCCTAGCAGTAGCCCCAATTAAAGTACAATCTCCTCACTCCTAGCAGTAGCCCCAATTACAGTACAATCTCCTCACTCCTAGCAGTGGCCACAATTACAGTACAATCTCTTCACTCCTAGCAGTGGCCCCAATTACAGTACAATCTCCTCACTCCTAGCAGTGGCCACAATTACAGTACAATCTCCTCACTCCTAGCAGTGGCCACAATTACAGTAAAATCTTCCCACTCCTAGCAGTGGCCCCAATTACAGTACAATCTCCTCACTCCTAGCAGTGGCCACAATTACAGTACAATCTCTTCACTCCTAGCAGTGGCCCCAATTACAGTACAATCTCTTCACTCCTAGCAGTGGCCCCAATTACAGTACAATCTCCTCACTCCTAGCAGTGGCCCCAATTACAGTACAATCTCCTCACTCCTAGCAGTGGCCCCAATTACAGTACAATCTCCTCACTCCTAGCAGTGGCCCCAATTAAAGTACAATCTCCTCACTCCTAGCAGTGGACCCAATTAAAGTACAATCTCCTCACTCCTAGCAGTAGCCCCATTTACAGTACAATCTCCTCACTCCTAGCAGTGGCCACAATTACAGTACAATCTACTCACTCCTAGCAGTAGCCACAATTACAGTACAATCTCCTCACTCCTAGCAGTGGCCACAATTACAGTACAATCTCCTCACTCCTAGCAGTGGCCACAATTAAAGTACAATCTCCTCACTCCTAGCAGTGGCCCCAATTACAGTACAATCTCCTCACTCCTAGCAGTAGCCCCAATTACAGTACAATCTCCTCACTCCTAGCAGTGGCCCCAATTACAGTACAATCTCCTCACTCCTAGCAGTAGCCCCAATTACAGTACAATCTCCTCACTCCTAGCAGTGGCCCCAATTACAGTACAATCTCCTCACTCCTAGCAGTGGCCCCAATTACAGTACAATCTCCTCACTCCTAGCAGTGGCCCCAATTAAAGTACAATCTCCTCACTCCTAGCAGTGGCCACAATTACAGAACAATCTACTCACTCCTAGCAGTGGCCCCAATTACAGTACAATCTCCTCACTCCTAGCAGTGGCCCCAATTACAGTACAATCTCCTGACCCCCTAAAGTTGGCATTCAAACTTTAATTTTGAGAGGCCACTGATGGCCAAATGTAATCTCTTTCTGATGCGATGGAGGAGGTGGGAAGAATGAGGAGGGGGGAGATTTAGTAAGCTCTCTGTGTTGGCGTGTGCGTGCGTATGTGTGTGTGTTCCTGCAGGCCTCTTGCCTCATAGTGTAAACAGTATTAAACTGTGTGTGTGTGTGTGTGTGTGTGTGTGTGTGTGTGTGTGTGTGTGTGTGTGTGTGTGTGTGTGTGTGTGTGTGTGTGTGTGTGTGTGTGTGTGTCTACTGTATCTCTTCCTCCCCCTGTTATCTCTTTCATCCTGTCTGTCTTCCTCTCCTCTTTCTATCTCTCTCTTCCTCTTTTCTTCCTCTCCTCTTTCTATCTCTCTCTTCCTCTCCTCTTTCTATCTCTCTCTCTTCCCCTCACACAAAGTACCTGTAGAATACTAGTAACTTTCGTGTGTTTCATTTACTTCCTTTCTGTACCATTCATGTATACTCTACTCTCTAGTGAACAGTATAACACACGTTGTGAGGCAGTCAGAGGAAACAGTCTGTGGTATATCTTTACGCTGCTGATCTGATTGCAGTAATATAAAGTAGATTACACTTTCATTAGGTCCGTTTGCATCATGTTTTCACTATTTATTTCCTGTGGCGGCAGTGTGAGTCCCTGCTGCTCCTATTCTACACACACACTCTACACATACACTGCTGCCTCCATATTAGATCTGCATCCCAATCCCTGTTCCCCTATGGGCCTTGTTCCCCTATGGGCCCTGTTCCCCTATGGGCCCTGTTCCCCTATGGGCCTTGTTCCCTTATGGGCCCTGTTCCCCTATGGGCCTTGTTCCCCTATGGGCCCTGTTCCCCTATGGGCCCTGTTCCCCTATGGGCCTTGTTCCCCTATGGGCCCTGTTCCCCTATGGGCCCTGTTCCCCTATGGGCCTTGTTCCCCTATGGGCCCTGTTCCCCTATGGGTCCTGTTCCCCTATGGGCCTTGTTCCCCTATGGGCCTTGTTCCCCTATGGGTCCTGTTCCCCTATGGGCCTTGTTCCCCTATGGGCCCTGTTCCCAATGTGTTATAACACATTTCTCCGTCTGTAACACTGTTTCTGGAGGTGTTATAACACATTTCTCCGTCTGCAACACTAGTCATTCAACACAGCTGCTGAAAAGGGGGTTCAATGCACTGTCAAAGGGGCTCCGAAGCACTGTCATTATCGGCTGAGGAGGGAACACTGACACTGTCATCATGGGCTCCTGAGGAGGGAACACTGACACTGTCATCATGGGCTCCTGAGGAGAGAACACTGACACTGTCATCATGGGCTCCTGAGGAGGGAACTGACACTGTCATCATGGGCTCCTGAGGAGAGAGCACTGACACTGTCATCATGGGCTCCTGATAGGGAACACTGACACTGTCATCATGGGCTCCTGAGTAGGGAACTGACACTGTCATCATGGGCTCCGGAGGAGGGAGCACGAGCAGGGGAAGTCATTATTTGTCTGCTACTCCGCTACTTGTATTAGTTTGGACAGTTGACAACGTTGTTTGATGTGTTCGCTTCATAGTTCATTTGAGAAGTACAAGAATTAAGTTTCCATTTCAGGAAAATAGCCAAGGCGCCGCCAAGCAAAAATCTATGATTGAAGCAAAGTAACGTTCTGAATGACCAACCAATCAGAGCCATTTCAGACGCTCTTCTCGTGCACATTATTTCTTTATTGGCTGTTTTAAAAAATCACATTCACATTTATTCACATGCGATTGGATAAGCTAAATGTGCTTTGCATTGTAGGCTACTTTGTATATGACTTCTCTATTGTGCTACATCATTGATAAGTGGTATACCTCCACTACAATACTTTGCTACGTGTCAGTGGGGATTAAGAAGTGAGTACAGACAATGACCAGTGAAAGTGGGTAGAAGACCTATAACCTCCAGTATACCACTGGGAAGTCTATACTACATCCTGTTACTGCTTACTTCCTATAACCTCCAGTCTACCACTGGGAAGTCTATACTACATCCTGTTACTGCTTACTTCCTATAACCTCCAGTCTACCACTGGGAAGTCTATACTACATCCTGTTACTGCTTACTTCCTATAACCTCCAGTCTACCACTGGGAAGTCTATACTACATCCTGTTACTGCTTACTTCCTATAACCTCCAGTCTACCACTGGGACGTCTATACTACATCCTGTTACTGCTTACTTCCTATAACCTCCAGTCTACCACTGGGAAGTCTATACTACATCCTGTTACTGCTTACTTCCTATAACCTCCAGTCTACCACTGGGACGTCTATACTACATCCTGTTACTGCTTACTTCCTATAACCTCCAGTCTACCACTGGGAAGTCTATACTACATCCTGTTACTGCTTACTTCCTATAACCTCCAGTCTACCACTGGGACGTCTATACTACATCCTGTTACTGCTTACTTCCGATAACCTCCAGTCTACCACTGGGACGTCTATACTACATCCTGTTACTGCTTACTTCCTATAACCTCCAGTCTACCACTGGGACGTCTATACTACATCCTGTTACTGCTTACTTCCTATAACCTCCAGTCTACCACTGGGACGTCTATACTACATCCTGTTACTGCTTACTTCCTATAACCTCCAGTCTACCACTGGGAAGTCTATACTACATCCTGTTACTGCTTACTTCCTATAACCTCCAGTCTACCACTGGGACGTCTATACTACATCCTGTTACTGCTTACTTCCTATAACCTCCAGTCTACCACTGGGAAGTCTATACTACATCCTGTTACTGCTTACTTCCTATAACCTCCAGTATACCACTGGGAAGTCTATACTACATCCTGTTACTGCTTACTTCCTTGTTGTTATGTAAATACACTAACTGTTAGACACTCTGGATATGAGCGTCTGCTAAATGACTTAAATGTAATTTTTGTTGTTATTAACCGCGGTATCTCTTCCTGTTCTGTAGATGGCGCTCCACTGAGTGAGCTGTCGTGGCCGTCGTCTCTGGCAGTGGTGGCTGTTTCCTTCTCTGGGCTCTTCACCTTCGTCTTCCTCATGCTGGCCTGCCTCTGCTGTAAGAAGGGACACATCGGGTTCAAAGTGAGAAACTTTACTCTCTCTCTCTCTCTCTCTCTCTCTCTCTCTCTCTCTCTCTGTGTGTGTCTCTCTCTCTCTGTGTGTGTCTCTCTCTCTCGCTCTCTCCTCGCTCTCTCTCTCGCTCTCTCTCTCTCACACACACACAGTGTGACCACCTCTTTATAAACAATGATCCACTACATACATCCTGCTACACTGCCCCCTGCTGATTAGGAAGAGACATGATCCACCACTACATACATCCTGCTACACTGCCCCCTGCTGATTAGGAAGAGACATGATCCACCTCTACATACATCCTGCTACACTGCCCCCTGCTGATTAGGAAGAGAGATGATCCACTACACACATCCTGCTACACTGCCCCCTGCTGATTAGGAAGAGACATGATCCACCACTACATACATCCTGCTACACTGCCCCCTGCTGATTAGGAAGAGACATGATCCACCACATACATCCTGCTACACTGCCCCCTGCTGATTAGGAAGAGACATGATCCACCTCTACATACATCCTGCTACACTGCCCCCTGCTGATTAGGAAGAGACATGATCCACTACATACATCCTGCTACACTGCCCCCTGCTGATTAGGAAGAGACATGATCCACTACATACATCCTGCTACACTGCTCCCTGCTGATTAGGAAGAGACATGATCCACTACATACATCCTGCTACACTGCCCCCTGCTGATTAGGAAGAGACATGATCCACTACATACATCCTGCTACACTGCCCCCTGCTGATTAGGAAGAGACATGATCCACCACATACATCCTGCTACACTGCCCCCTGCTGATTAGGAAGAGACATGATCCACTACATACATCCTGCTACACTGCCCCCTGCTGTTTAGGAAGAGACATGATCCACCTCTACATACATCCTGCTACACTGCCCCCTGCTGATTATGAAGAGACATGATCCACTACATACATCCTGCTACACTGCCCCCTGCTGATTAGGAAGAGACATGATCCACCACATACATCCTGCTACACTGCCCCCTGCTGATTATGAAGAGACATGATCCACCACATACATCCTGCTACACTGCCCCCTGCTGATTAGGAAGAGACATGATCCACTACATACATCCTGCTACACTGCCCCCTGCTGATTATGAAGAGACATGATCCACCACATACATCCTGCTACACTGCCCCCTGCTGATTAGGAAGAGACATGATCCACCACATACAGTATATCACAAAAGTGAGTACAGCCCTCACATTTTTGTAAATATTTGAGTATATCTTTTCATGTGACAACACTGAAGAAATGACACTTTGCTACACTGTAAAGTAGTGAGTGTACAGCTTGTATAACAGTGTAAATTTGCTGTCCCCTCAAAATAACTCGACACACAGCCATTAATGTCTAAACCGCTGGCAACAAAAGTGAGTACACCCCTAAGTGAAAATGTCCAAATTGGGCCCAATTAGCCATTTTCCCTCCCCGGTGTCATGTGACTTGTTAGTGTTACAAGGTCTCAGGTGTGAATGGGGAGCAGGTGTGTTAAATTTGGTGTCATCGCTCTCACACTCCCTCATACTGACTGGTCACTGGAAGTTCAACATGGCACCTCATGGCAAAGAACTCTCTGAGGATCTGAAAAAAAGAATTGTTGCTCTACATAAAGATGGCCTGGGCTATAAGAAGATTGCCAAGACCCTGAAACTGAGCTGCAGCACGGTGGCCAAGACCATACAGCGGTTTAACTGGACAGGTTCCACTCAGAACAGGCCTCGCCATGGTCGACCAAAGAAGTTGAGTGCACGTGCTCAGCGTCATATCCAGAGGTTGTCTTTGGGAAATAGACGTATGAGTGCTGCCAGCATTGCTGCAGAGGTTGAAGGGATGGGGGGTCAGCCTGTCAGTGCTCAGACCATACACCGTATACTGCATCAAATTGGTCTGCATGGCTGTCGTCCCAGAAGGAAGCCTCTTCTAAAGATGATGCACAAGAAAGCCCGCAAACAGTTTGCTGAAGACAAGCAGACTAAGGACATGGATTACTGGAACCATGTCCTGTGGTCTGATGAAACCAAGATAAACTTATTTGGTTCAGATGGTGTCAAGCGTGTGTGGCGGCAACCAGGTGAGGAGTACAAAGACAAGTGTGTCTTGCCTACAGTCAAGCATGGTGGTGGGAGTGTCATGGTCTGGGGCTGCATGAGTGCTGCCGGCACTGGGGAGCTACAGTTCATTGAGGGAACCATGAATGCCAACATGTACTGTGACATACAGAAGCAGAGCATGATCCCCTCCTTTCGGAGACTGGGCCGCAGGGCAGTATTCCAACATGATAACGACCCCAAACACACCTCCAAGACAACCACTGCCTTGCTAAAGAAGCTGAGGGTAAAGGTGATGGACTGGCCAAACATGTCTCCAGACCTAAACCCTATTGAGCATCTGTGGGTCATCCTCAAACGGAAGGTGGAGGAGTGCAAGGTCTCTAACATCCACCAGCTCCGTGATGTCGTCATGGAGGAGTGGAAGAGGACTCCAGTGGCAACCTGTGAAGCTCTGGTGAACTCCATGCCCAAGAGGGTTAAGGCAGTGCTGGAAAATGATGGTGGCCACACAAAATATTGACACTTTGGGCCCAATTTGGACATTTTCACTTAGGGGTGTACTCACTTTTGTTGCCAGCGGTTTAGACATTAATGGCTGTGTGTTGAGTTATTTTGAGGGGACAGCAAATTTACACTGTTATACGAGCTGTACACTCACTACTTTACAGTGTAGCAAAGTGTCATTTCTTCAGTGTTGTCACATGAAAAGATATACTCAAATATTTACAAAAATGTGAGGGGTGTACTCACTTTTGTGATATACTGTACATCCTGCTACACTGCCCCCTGCTGATTAGGAAGAGACATGATCCACCACTACATACATCCTGCTACACTGCCCCCTGCTGATTAGGAAGAGACATGATCCACCACATACATCCTGCTACACTGCCCCCTGCTGATTAGGAAGAGACATGATCCACCTCTACATACATCCTGCTACACTGCCCCCTGCTGATTAGGAAGAGACATGATCCACCTCTACATACATCCTGCTACACTGCCCCCTGCTGATTAGGAAGAGACATGATCCACCACATACATCCTGCTACACTGCCCCCTGCTGATTAGGAAGAGACATGATCCACCACTACATACATCCTGCTACACTGCCCCCTGCTGATTAGGAAGAGACATGATCCACCTCTACATACATCCTGCTACACTGCCCCCTGCTGATTAGGAAGAGACATGATCCACTACATACATCCTGCTACACTGCCCCCTGCTGATTAGGAAGAGACATGATCCACTACATACATCCTGCTACACTGCCCCCTGCTGATTAGGAAGAGACATGATCCACTACATACATCCTGCTACACTGCCCCCTGCTGATTAGGAAGAGACATGATCCACTACATACATCCTGCTACACTGCCCCCTGTTGATTAGGAAGAGACATGATCCACCTCTACATACATCCTGCTACACTGCCCCCTGCTGATTAGGAAGAGACATGATCCACTACATACATCCTGCTACACTGCCCCCTGCTGATTAGGAAGAGACATGATCCACCTCTACATACATCCTGCTACACTGCCCCCTGTTGATTAGGAAGAGACATGATCCACTACATACATCCTGCTACACTGCCCCCTGCTGATGAGGAAGAGACATGATCCACCTCTACATACATCCTGCTACACTGCCCCCTGCTGATTAGGAAGAGACATGATCCACCACATACATCCTGCTACACTGCCCCCTGCTGATTAGGAAGAGACATGATCCACTACATACATCCTGATACACTGCCCCCTGCTGATGAGGAAGAGACATGATCCACCTCTACATACATCCTGCTACACTGCCCCCTGCTGATTAGGAAGATACATGATCCACCACTACATAACTATCTGGGTGGGTCCCAAATTGTACTTTAATCCCTATATAATGCACTGCCCTTGTCAAAAGTAGTGCACTATATAGGGAATAGGGTGCCATTGGTCCATAGGGCCCTGGTCAAAAGTAGTGCACTATATAGAGAATAGGGTGCTATTTGGGACAGAACCTAAATCAGCATACAGGCCCCTATCACACAACAGGCTGCTTTGTGAGGGACTGGTCAGAGGGTTGTGACTGCCAGCCTGCTCCCCTGTTGTCTGTCTGTGAGGGACTTGGCAGAGGGTTGTGGCTGCCAGCCTGCTCCCCTGTTGTCTGTCTGTGAGGGACTGGGCAGAGCGGTGTGGCTGCCAGCCTGCTCCCCTGTTGTCCTCCCCAGTTGTCTGTCTGTGAGGTACTGGGCAGAGCAGTGTGGCTGCCAGCCTGCTCCCTGTTGTTGGTCTGTGAGGGACTGGGCAGAGCAGTGTGGCTGCCAGCCTGCTCCCCTGTTGTCGGCCTGTGAGGGCCTGGGCAGAGGGGTGTGGCTGCCAGCCTGCTCCCTGTTGTCGGTCTGTAAAGGTTAAGTTAAAGGTTAAGCTTTGGGATAGAGTTAAAACAATAAATATTCAAAACTAGCGCCTAGCACTGGTATTGAACACACAACGCCTGAGGAAAACTCAAGTCTACTTAATGGTAATATCACTCACCGTTGCGCCTAGTCACCGGTTTTGACGTCATCTGCTGACGCTCTGCTTATCTGGACAGACTTTTAATTTCGCAGTGGATCTTGGCAGCAATATTAGTTCCTACCTACTCTGTCAGTTAGCATCCTCAAATCAGATCATGTCAGAGCGGCAGAGAGAGGAAGGGGGTTGTTCTGCTGCTGTGTTGGGGATGGTCATTCAGCACCACTTCACTATTCAAATATCCGGATAGTCTCCCCCCCCCCCCCCCCCCCCACACACACATTTTTTTAAATCTTGACTCTCTTGACCAATCAGAATGACGCAAATGCTCATAGCAGAGGTAAACAATGGACAGGCTGCTTTTCTCCAGCAGTTCCCTCATCCATCCATCCATCCATCTATCCCCCCAATATAGACTTTTAGCTGCAGGTGTTTGAATTTAGCCTTGTGCTATTGCTGTGACACCATTGCTGTCATTGGTAACCCAAACATGACAATTCATAAGGAGTTGCCAAGAGACCAGAAACAGATTGGCACTCAGGCTACTTTGGCGTGGTTGTCCAGTGTCAAATCCACAGAAGTCAATAGAACAGTGTTATGTGGTCACATCCTCCTCTGTGGTTCCCCTCCTTGTCCTTCACCAGAGTGTTAGCAGAGGTTGGCATTAATAGAGGTGTGTGCATTAGCGTGCGACCACTAGCCACATCCCACCACTGCACCACCTTCTTTATGTCATCCTTCTTTCACTGGGACCACTCTGTGGGACGGACAGACTCAGTTCTGTGGTTGGGTGTTAAGTGTTTAGAGAAAAGAGAAGAGAGGAGAGTGTTAAGTGTTTAGTAAAGGGTATGGCCTTTTCTCATTTCTAGTCTTCTCGTCCGTTCGCTCTTCTCCGTCATGTCTCCTCCATCCTCTTTCTTTCTGTCTTTCATGCTCTGCTCCGGAGATAGACAGGTGGTGTTGTGAATGAGAAGCAAAAGGGTGCTATCTCTTAATCAGTCTTATGAATCAGAGCAGAGGGGTTTTTCTGTCGCAGTGAAGCGTTGTCTTGCATGATTCCATTCCCCTTGTTCTCTTCACCTCTTCCCCTCCCCTCCCCTCTCTTCTCTCCTCTAGATAGGTTTGTTCTCCCCTCCCCTCCCCTCTCTCCTCTAGATAGGTTTGTTCTCCCCTCCCCTCTCTCCTCTAGATAGGTTTGTCCTCCCCTCTCCTCTCTCCTCTAGATAGGTTTGTCCTCCCCTCCCCTCTCCTCTCCTCTCTCCTCTAGATAGGTTTGTTCTCCCCTCCCCTCCCCTCTCTCCTCTAGATAGGTTTGTTCTCCCCTCCCCTCTCCTCTCTCCTCTAGATAGGTTTGTTCTCCCCTCCCCTCTCCTCTCTCCTCTAGATAGGTTTGTTCTCCCCTCCCCTCTCCTCTCTCCTCTAGATAGGTTTGTTCTCCCCTCCCCTCCCCTCTCTCCTCTAGATAGGTTTGTTCTCCCCTCCCCTCTCCTCTCTCCTCTAGATAGGTTTGTTCTCCCCTCCCCTCCCCTCTCCTCTCTCCTCTCTTCTCTCCTCTAGATAGGTTTGTTCTCCCCTCCCCTCCCCTCTCTCCTCTAGATAGGTTTGTTCTCCCCTCCCCTCTCTCCTCTAGATAGGTTTGTCCTCCCCTCCCCTCTCCTCTCCTCTCTCCTCTAGATAGGTTTGTCCTCCCCTCCCCTCTCCTCTCCTCTCTCCTCTAGATAGGTTTGTTCTCCCCTCCCCTCCCCTCTCTCCTCTAGATAGGTTTGTTCTCCCCTCCCCTCTCCTCTCTCCTCTAGATAGGTTTGTTCTCCCCTCCCCTCTCCTCTCTCCTCTAGATAGGTTTGTTCTCCCCTCCCCTCTCCTCTCTCCTCTAGATAGGTTTGTTCTCCCCTCCCCTCCCCTCTCTCCTCTAGATAGGTTTGTTCTCCCCTCTCCTCTCTCCTCTAGATAGGTTTGTTCTCCCCTCTCCTCTCTCCTCTAGATAGGTTTGTTCTCCCCTCTCCTCTCTCCTCTAGATAGGTTTGTTCTCCCCTCCCCTCTCTCCTCTAGATAGGTTTGTCCTCCCCTCTCCTCTCTCCTCTAGATAGGTTTGTTCTCCCCTCCCCTCTCTCCTCTAGATAGGTTTGTTCTCCCCTCTCCTCTCTCCTCTAGATAGGTTTGTTCTCCCCTCCCCTCCCCTCCCCTCTCTCCTCTAGATAGGTTTGTTCTGTGCTGTAGTTCATTAGGTAAATAATGAATGGCTCAGTAGTTGACAACAGAGCAGTATTGCCAGCCACTCTCTCCCTGTACAAACACAGTCTCTGAAGATGGATTGGCAGCGTGGTACTCTGTTGCTGCTGGAGGTGTTTAGAGTGTAAAGAGACACTGGTGTTCAGAAGGGACCGAGGGGATGTGTTCTGTTTGTGTCTAGCAGGCAGGGTTGTACAACTGTCTGTTTCTGCTTGTGGCTCATATTCAGATCTGTTGTTTTGTGAAAATAAGCAGTTTAGAGCCAAATCTCAAGACAGTAGGAAGGAAGTTGAGGCTTGATAGAGGGAGGAGGAGGAAGGGGACCCAGAGTAGAGATGGAGGAAGAGGTCAGCCTTCCACTTCCTCCTAGCATCCCTCCGTGTATCCCTCTATTGAAAGAGAGAGATGTACATTGTGACATCATGCCAATACAGCAATTGAACTGTAAATGTAATTGAGGGCGTGTCTATATCTCTAGCTGCACGTCTGCCAAGCTCTCCCAGGCTGTGTCCCAAATGGCACCCTATTCCCTATAGAGTGCAGGGCCCTGGTCAAAAGTAGAGAGAACAGAAGACAAGATGTGTCTCTCTTTCCATCCATCCCTTCTCTCTCTCTCTTTCCATCCATGCCTACTCTCTCTCTCTCTTTCCATTCATCCCTACTCTCTCTCTCTTTCCATCCATCCCTACTCTCTCTCTCTTTCCATCCATCCCTACTCTCTCTCTCTTTCCATCCATCCCTACTCTCTCTCTCTTTCCATCCATCCCTACTCTCTCTCTCTTTCCATCCATCCCTACTCTCTTTCTCTTTCCATCCATCCCTACTCTCTCTCTCTTTCCATCCATCCCTACTCTCTCTCTCTTTCCATCCATCCCTATTCTTTCTCTCTCCTATATATACAGTACCAGTCAAACGTTTGGACACACCTACTCATTCCAGGGTTTTTCTTAGTTTTTTTATTTTATTTAATTTAAATATATTTTATATTTGAAGTTCTTCAAAGTAGCCACTCTTTGCCTTGACGGCAGCTTTGCACACTCTTGGCATTCTCTCAACCAGCTTCATGAGGTAGTCACCTGGGGTTGTATATACACTACATGACCAAAAGTATGTGGACACCTGCTTGTCGTAAATCACATTTCAAAATCATGGCCATTAATATGGAGTTGGTCCCCCCTTTGCTGCTATAAAAGCCTCCACTCATCTGGGAAGGCTTTCCACTAGATGTTGGAACATTGCTGTGGGGACTTGCTTCCATTCAGCCACAAGAGCATTAGTAAGGTCGGGCACTGATGTTGGCCGTTTAGGCCTGGCTCGCAGTCGGCGTTCCAATTCATCCCAAAGATGTTCGATGGGGTTGAGGTCAGGGCTCTGTGCAGGCCAGCCAAGTTCTTCCCCGCCAATCTCGACAAACCATTTCTGTATGGACCTCACTTTGTCATACTGAAACAGGAAAGGGCCTTCCCCAAACTGTTGCCACAAAGTTGGAAGCACAGAATCGTCTAGAATGTCATTGTATGCTGTAGCGCCATTCTTACTTAACACTTATTTTTCTTAAAACTGTATTGTTGGTTAAGGGCTTGTAAGTAAGCATTTCCCTGTAAGGTCTACACATGTTGTATTCGGCGCATGTGACAAATACAATTTCATTTGATTTGATTAAGATTTCCCTTCACTGGAACTAAGGAGCCCGAACCATGAAAAAACAGCCCCAGACCATTATTCCTCATCCACCAGACTTTACAGTTGGCACTATACATTCAGGCAGGTAGCGTTCTCCTGGCGTCCGACAAACCCAGATTCGTCCTTCGGACTGCCACATAGTGAAGTGTGATTCATCACTCCAAAGAACGTGTTTCCACCGCTCCAGAGGCCAATGGCAGCATGCTTTACACCACTCCAGCCGACCCGTAGCATTGCACATGGGGATCTTAGGCTTGTGTGCGGCTGCTCTGCCACAGAAACCCATTTCATGAAGTTCCCGACAAACAGTTCTTGTGCTGATGTTGCTTCCAAGAGGCAGTTTGGAACTCGGTAGTTGGTGTTGCAACCGAAGACGGACGATCTTTTACACGCTTCAGCACTTGGCGGTCCCGTTCTGTGAGCCTGTGTGGCCAATCACTTAGCTACATAATTCTCATTACTGGAAATAGGGGATAACACACTATCACATTTCACAACTCTTTTATAACAATTACCTTCACTTCAGATGGCCACATCAGCCAATAGATGATATGGGCCTACTGGTCTATTACCTTCACTTCAGATGGCCACATCAGCCAATAGATGATATGGGCCTACTGGTCTATTACCTTCACTTCAGATGGCCACATCAGCCAATAGATGATATGGGCCTACTGGTCTATTACCTTCACTTCAGATGGCCACATCAGCCAATAGATGATATGGGCCTACTGGTCTATTACCTTCACTTCAGATGGCCACATCAGCCAATAGATGATATGGGCCTACTGGTCTATTACCTTCACTTCAGATGGCCACATCAGCCAATAGATGATATGGGCCTACTGGTCTAGAACACATCCATCCGTTTATATCCTCATGTATGTCTCTTACATGTGATCAATCTAAACAGTGGACCAAATGATTCAACTCAGTTTCTCCTTCAGGTACCATCTCTCAGTGTGCCTGTGGGAAACATAAGAAAGGGCCATTGTTGCTATAGCTCTGGGCAGAGAGGAACTGCAAGTTGAACCCGGTGAGATAGACTCCTAAATTGATAGAGCAGGTTGTTTTGGCGATTTTACAGCTAGCTAGCTACTTCACATGCTGATATTGACTTTCATAGTATTGTGTGTAGCTGCATTTGCTAGCTAGCTAGCCCATAGAGAGAGCATTGCATTGTGGGTTTTGTAGTCGGCCTGAGCTGCAACAGATTTCCAGGACGATTTTCACATGTTGCCACCAACGTTGTTATAATGACAAAATGAAACGTTTGTTCACAAACATTTTTTCTTCACATATTAGTGTTATTTAACACTGTTAATTATAGGAATTAGTGATTTGGGGTGGATTATCCCTTTAATGCAGAAGGCATGAACACTCAGATGACTAAACCCACTGTGTTATTGAATCATACACACACACACATGCAGGCACGCACTTTCTCTCTGTGACCCACACATGCATACACATTCTTTCTTCTCTCTCTCTCTCTCTGTCTCTCTCTCTCTGCCCCCCCCCCCACTCACCCTCCTCTCTCGTTCTCTCTGTCACATACACACTAACCCCAGTGTCTTCTCTCCCCTCCCACCAGGAGTTTGAGAACACAGAGGGAGAGGAGTACCAGGCTGACCTGGCCTCGTCTCAGAATGGACCTGAAGTCTATATCCTCCCCCTCACTGAGGTCTCCCTGTCCGTCTCCAAACAGCCCGGACCATCCAGTAAGATCCTAGTCTATCTATGACCCATCACCTATGAACTTTCACCTCTATATATCACCTATGACCCATATGGCTGTTTCTTCTATCCTCTCCTCTCTCCTCTTCTCTCGAGTAATTAAACGTCAAGTCTAGCCCTGGGTTAATCAGTCAACTTGCTTGATTACTCAATTGAGTGTTACTAGAGTTGTCTCAGGTCCACACTCCAGGCTGTACTAATCCAAATGGCACCCTATTCCCTACACAGTGCACAACGTTGGACCACGGGACTTGTAGTGCGTTATGGTGCCATTTGGAATGCATATGTTGACCCAGCAGGGCCAACATCATACCCCATCATCAGAACACCATCATACCCCATCATCAGAACATCATCATACCCCATCATCATACCCCATCGTCAGAACACCATCATACCCCATCATCAGAACATCATCATACCCCATCCTCAGAACAACATCATACCCCATCATCAGAACATCATCATACCCCATCATCAGAACATCATCATACCCTATCATAACATCATCAGAACATCATCATACCCCATCATCAGAACATAATCAGAACAACATCATACCCCGTCATCAGAACATCATCAGAACATCATCATACCCCATCATCAGAACAACATCATACCCCATCGTCATACCCCATCATCAGAACATCATCATACTCCATCATCAGAACATCATCATACCCCATCATCAGAACATCATCATACCCCATCATCAGAACATCATCATACCCCATCATCAGAACATCAT
>NC_052309.1:95752219-95757219 GCF_016432855.1 Salvelinus namaycush | reverse complement strand
AAACAAAAGTGAAATAAACAATAAAAATGAACAGTAAACATTACACTCACAGAAGTTCCGAAAGAGTAAAGACATTACAAATGTCATATTATGTCTATATACAGTGTTGCAACGATGTGCAAATGGTTAAAGTACACAAGGGAAAATAAATAAAAATAAATATAGGTTGTATTTACAATGGTGTTTGTTCTTCACTGGTTTGCCTTTTCTTGTGGCAACAGGTCACAAATCTTGCTGCTGTGATGGAACACTGTGGTATTTCACCCAGTAGATATGAGAGTTTATCAAAATCGGATTTGTTTTTAAATTCTTTGTGGATCTGTATAATCTGAAGGAAATATGTGTCTCTAATATGGTCATACATTTGGCAGGAGGTTAGGAAGTGCAGCTCAGTTTCCACCTCATGTTGTGGGCAGTGTGCACATAGCCTGTCTTCTCTTGAGAACCAGGTCTGCCTACGGCGGCCTTTCTCAATAGCAAGGCTATGCTCACTGAGTCTGTACATAGTCAAAGCTTTCTATAAGTTTGGGTCAGTCACAGTGGTCAGGTATTCTGCCACTGTGTACTCTCTGTTTAGAGCCAAATGACATTCTAGTTTGCTCTGTTTTTTGTTAATTCTTTCCAATGTGTAAAGTAATTCTCTTTTTGTTTTCTCATGATTTGATTGGGTCTAATTGTGCTGCTGTCCTGTGGCTCTGTGGGGTCTGTGTCAGGATTCCAAAAGTGGTGAGTGAAGGAGTCAGGCGCAGAGAGCAGGGTAGTTCAAAAAGGACGTGGATTTAATATTCCAAAATAACCAGAGAGACGGTCACGCCACACACACAAGGGCGCGTAAAGTCCCAGTCCAACAAACAGGACGAAACTGAGCAGGAACAGACACCACAAGAATAAACGAAACACCACAAACAGAAAAACAAGCCCGCACAAAAGCCGGCGGGCCAACTGGGTTGAAATAGCCCACAACCAAACCTAAACACCAAACAGGTGCAACAAATCAGACACAACTAAATGAAACAGAAAAGGGGATCGGTGGCAGCTAGTAGGCCGGCGACGACGACCGCCGAGCGCCGCCCGAACGGGAAGAGGCACCATCTTCGGCGGGATTCGTGACAGTCTGTTTGTGTTTGTGAACAGAGCCCCAGGACCAGCTTGCTTAGGGGGCTCTTCTCCAGGTTAATTTCTCTGTAGGTGATGGCTTTGTTATAGAAGGTTTGGGAATTGCTTCCTTTTAGGTGGTTGTAGAATTGAACTGCTCTTTTCTGCATTTTGATCATTAGCTGGTATCGTCCTAATTCTGCTCTGCATGCATTATTTGGTGTTTTACATTGTACATTGAGGATATTTTTGCAGAATTCTGCATGCAGAGTCTCAATTGGTGTTTGTCCCATTTTGTTAATTCTTGGTTGGTGAGTGGACCACAGATCTCACAACCATGAAGGGCAATGTGTTCTATAACTGATTTAAGTATTTTTAGCCAGATCCTAATTGGTATGTCTAATTTTATGTTCCTTTTGATGGCATAGAAGGTCCTTCTTGCCTTGTCTCTCAGATCGTTCACAGCTTTGTGGAAGTTACTTGTGACGCTGATGTTTAGGCCGAGGTATGTATCGTTTTTTGTGTGCTCTAGGGCAACGGTGTCTCGATAAAATTTGTATTTGTGGTCCTGGCGACTGGACCTTTTTTGGAACACCATTATTTTGATCTTACTGAGATTTACTGTAAGGGCCCAGGTCTGGCAGAATCTGTGCAGAAGATCTAGGTGCTACTGTAGGCCCTCCTTGGTTGGTGACAGAAGGACCTGATGGTGCTGCAGACTGTTCTAGTGCCCTCGCCAATTCATTGATATATATGTTGAAGAGGGTGGGGCTTAAGCTGCATCCCTGTCTCACCCCACGGCCCTGAGGGAAGAAATGTGTGTGTTTTACAGAAGTAGAAGAAGGCCTAGTCTCATAAGCTGAAGTGAATTGACAGTAGAAGTAATGATGTCTGTATGGAAGACATCTGCTTCCCAAATGGCACCCTATTCCCTACATTGTGCACTACTTCTGACCAGAGCACTATGGTCCATGGTCTAAAGTAAAATCACATTTTATTGGCCACATACACATATTTAGCAGATGTTATTGTGGGTGTAGTGACATGCTTGTGTAGTGCACTATATAGCGAACAGGGTGCCATTTGGGACGTATACTGTTTATCAAGGTCAAGCCAGCTATAAGTCTGACAGGTCCATCCTTATTCCATAGCACATTGTTCATCAGGCATTACAAAAGAACCTCAACCATACATATTTACTACATACAATACACACATAGCTCCTGTCCTCACACACTGTTACACATGGCTCCTGTCCTCACACACTGTTACACATGTCTCCTGTCCTCACACACTGTTACACATGTCTCCTGTTACACATGTCTCCTGTCCTCACACACTGTTACACATGTCTCCTGTCCTCACACACTGTTACACATGGCTCCTGTCCTCACACACTGTTACACATGGCTCCTGTCCTCACACACTGTTACACATGTCTCCTGTTACACATGTCTCCTGTCCTCACACACTGTTACACATGTCTCCTGTTACACATGTCTCCTGTCCTCACACACTGTTACACATGTCTCCTGTCCTCACACACTGTTACACATGTCTCCTGTCCTCACACACTGTTACACATGTCTCCTGTCCTCACACACTGTTACACATGTCTCCTGTCCTCACACACTGTTACACATGGCTCCTGTCCTCACACACTGTTACACATGGCTCCTGTCCTCACACACTGTTACACATGTCTCCTGTTACACATGTCTCCTGTCCTCACACACTGTTACACATGTCTCCTGTCCTCATACTGTTACACATGTCTCCTGTCCTCACACACTGTTACACATGTCTCCTGTCCTCACACACTGTTACACATGTCTCCTGTTACACATGTCTCCTGTCCTCACACATTGTTACACATGGCTCCTGTTACACATGTCTCCTGTCCTCACACACTGTTACACATGTCTCCTGTCCTCACACACTGTTACACATGTCTCCTGTTACACATGTCTCCTGTCCTCACACACTGTTACACATGGCTCCTGTCCTCACACACTGTTACACATGGCTCCTGTTACACATGTCTCCTGTCCTCACACACTGTTACACATGTCTCCTGTCCTCACACACTGTTACACATGTCTCCTGTCCTCACACACTGTTACACATGTCTCCTGTCCTCACACACTGTTACACATGTCTCCTGTCCTCACACACTGTTACACATGTCTCCTGTCCTCACACACTGTTACACATGTCTCCTGTCCTCACACACTGTTACACATAGCTCCTGTTACACATGTCTCCTGTCCTCACACACTGTTACACATGGCTCCTGTCCTCACACACTGTTACATGTGACCACACCAAGAGATATGTCACCACACTACACCAAGAGACATGTCACCACACCAAGAGACATGTCACCACACCACACCAGGAGACAGATCACCACACCAAGAGACAGATCACCACACCAACAGACAGATCACCACACCAGGAGACAGATCACCACACCAAGAGACAGATCACCACACCACACCACACCAGGAGACAGATCACCACACCAAGAGACATATCACCACACCAAGAGACATGTCACCACACCAAGATGCAGATCACCACACCAGGAGACAGATCACCACACCACACCAGGAGACAGATCACCACACCAGGAGACAGATCACCACACCAAGAGACAGATCACCACACCAGGAGACAGATCACCACACCAGGAGACAGATCACCACACCAAGAGACATATCACCACACCAAGAGACATGTCACCACACCAAGATACAGATCACCACACCAGGAGACAGATCACCACACCAGGAGACAGATCACCACACCAAGAGACAGATCACCACACCAGGAGACAGATCACCACACCACACCAGGAGACAGATCACCACACCAGGAGACAGATCACCACACCAAGAGACAGATCACCACTCCAAGAGACAGATCACCACTCCAGGAGACAGATCACCACACCAAGAGACAGATCACCACACCAAGACATGTCACCACACCAAGACATGTCACCACACCACACCAGGAGACAGATCACCACACCAAGAGACAGATCACCACACCAGGAGACAGATCACCACACCAAGACATGTCACCACACCAAGACATGTCACCACACTACACCAAGAGACATGTCAGGACACTACACCAAGAGACATGTCACCACACCACACCAAGAGACTGATCAACACACCAGGAGACAGATCACCACACCAGGAGACAGATCACCGCACCAGGAGACAGATCACCGCACCAGGAGACAGATCACCGCACCAAGAGACAGATCACCACACCAGGAGACAGATCACCACACCAGGAGACAGATCACCACACCAGGAGACAGATCACCACACCAGGAGACAGATCACCACACCAGGAGACAGATCACCACACCAGGAGACAGATCACCACACCAAGAGACAGATCACCACACCAATAGACAGATCACCACACCAAGAGACGGATCACAACACCGGGAGACAGATCACCACACCGGGAGACAGATCACCACACCACACCAGGAGACAGATCACCACACCAACAGACAGATCACCACTCCAAGAGACAGATCAACACACCAAGAGACAGATCACCACACCACACCAAGACATGTCACCACACTACACCAAGAGACATATCACCACACCAAGAGACAGATCAACACACCAAGAGACAGATCACCACACCACACCAAGACATGTCACCACACTACACCAAGAGACATATCACCACACCAAGAGACAGATCAACACACCAAGAGACAGATCACCACACCAAGAGACAGATCACCACACCAAGACATGTCACCACACCAAGACATGTCACCACACCACACCAAGAGACATATCACCACACCAAGAGACATATCACCACACCAAGAGACAGATCACCACACCAAGACATGTCACCAC
>NC_052309.1:95092816-95139619 GCF_016432855.1 Salvelinus namaycush | reverse complement strand
AACCACATACAGTAACAGTTACTGTAGAGATAGGTGACTACCAACCAATACAGTAACAGTTACTGTAGAGCTGAGACAACTACCAACCACATACAGTAACAGTTACTGTAGAGCTGAGACGACTACCAACCACATACAGTAACAGTTACTGTAGAGCTGAGGTGACTACCAACCACATACAGTAACAGTTACTGTAGAGCTGAGGTGACTACCAACCACATACAGTAACAGTTACTGTAGAGCTGAGACGACTACCAACCACATACAGTAACAGTTACTGTAGAGCTGAGGTGACTACCAACCACATACAGTAACAGTTACTGTAGAGCTGAGGCGACTACCAACCACATACAGTAACAGTTACTGTAGAGCTGAGGTGACTACCAACCACATACAGTAACAGTTACTGTAGAGCTGAGGTGACTACCAACCACATACAGTAACAGTTACTGTAGAGCTGAGACGACTACCAACCACATACAGTAACAGTTACTGTAGAGCTGAGGTGACTACCAACACATACAGTAACAGTTACTGTAGAGCTGAGGTGACTACCAACCACATACAGTAACAGTTACTGTAGAGCTGAGGTGACTACCAACCACATACAGTAACAGTTACTGTAGAGCTGAGGTGACTACCAACCACATACAGTAACAGTTACCGTAGAGGTGGTTTCTTACCCCCTCTGGACAATGGACACAAAAGCCCAGTTATATGGACTTGACACAAAACTTGACAAGAAAACACCTAACTATTCAATATCTGTGTCCAGCAGTGGAGTTAAAACAAGTCAACAACATCCCAGTAATTCTCCTCATATCTCTTCCCCCTTTAATATCTCTCTGTATCTGACTGTATCAGTGTTGTTGAACGATTCTGCTGAAGACTTCTTGTCTTCTCTCTGATGGTGTCCACTAATGTCTATCGACCTGCTCTCCACTATGTGTACTACCATGCCCTTAATGCCCTTAACTCATTACTGTGAGCTTTCAACCACTTTACTGCTGCTGTAAGACTACCAGAGAGATAGGAGCTGAAACCATCCCCAGCCTTTTTACTACCATCTAGGAGCCCTTTTCTTTCTCACTCTATTTATCTTTCTCCTCCTGTCTTCTCTCTCTCTCTCTCTCTCTCTCTCTCTCTCTCTCTCTCTCTCTCTCTCTCTCTCTCTGTCTCTCTTCTCTCTGTCTCTCTCTCTGTCTCTCTCTCTGTCTCTCTCTCTGTCTCTCTGTCTCTGTGTCTCTCTGTCTCTGTGTCTCTCTGTCTCTCTCTCTCTGTCTCTCTCTGTCTCTCTCTCTGTCTCTCTCTCTGTCTCTGTGTGTGTGTTTCAGGATCATGGTGTTTGGGGTGATATCTCTGGTCCTGAGCTGGGGAACACTTGGAGCAGGCACTGCTACTGCTGTGGTGAGTGTCTGTTCTGTCCCGTCATCACCAAACATGCTCGAATTAAAAAACGGATTCAAGTGATCTCATTCTTATGTCTTTTGTGACGTCATGGTCAGGTTGCAAAATTATAGTTTTTTTGAAAGTCTTCACTGGTTATAATCTGATTATCTGGCCAGATAACAACCAAACTATGACCTGTCCTACACATACACTATCTATACAAAAGTATGTGGACACCCTTTCAAATGAGTGTATTCAGGTAGTTCAGCCACACCCATTGCTGACAGGTGTATAAAATCGAGCATACATCCATACATACGCCATATACAAACATTGGCAGTAGAATGGATTAATGAAGAGCTCAGTGACTTTCAATGTGGCACCGTCATAGAATGATACCTTTCCTCCAAGTCAGTTCATTAAATGTCTGCCCTGCTAGCACTGCCCTGGTCAACTTGAAGTGCTGTTATTGTGAAGGCTAACGTCTAGGAGAAACAACGGCTCAGGCACAAAGTGGTAGGCCACACAAGCTGGAAGAACTTGACTGGCCTGCACAGAGCCTGACCTCAACCCCATTGAACACCTTTGGGATGAATTGGAACGCTGACTGCGAGCCAGGCCCAATCACCTAACATCAGCGCCCAGCCTCACTAATGCTTTTGTGTCTGAATGGAAGCAAATCCCCACAGCAATGTTCCAACAGTGGAAAATCTTTCCAGAAGAGTGGAAGATGTTATAGCAGCAAAGGGGGGACCAACTCCATATTAATGTTCATGATTTTGGAATGAGATGTTTGACGAGCAGGTGTCCACATACTGGTCATGTAGTGTATGTGTGTCTACAGAATGTCTAGTCTTAGTGGGGTTAATGGGGCAGGACATTGTTAATAACAGGGCCATTCAGGATCCCTCTCCCCCCTCCCTCCATCCCAGAGAGGAGCCAGCATGGTGGGACTAGGATTATCCAGAGGCTGGGCAGCTGTGCTTCTGACGCAGGCTTGAGGGAGAGGGAGGAGAGAGGAGAGGAGGGATTGAGTGACATGAGGAAATCATGAGTCTACATTTATTTGACCAGAAAATACACTGCAACAATATCACAACAACAGTCAGAATTACAGTAATGCATGCAATGTTGACATCACTGACCAGTTTATCCACAACCAGCCAGCTACAGAAACCATTGTGTCTGTGTTATTATGACACGACCTCTGACCTAGAATAATGACACGACCTCTGACCTAGAATAATGACATGACCTCTGACCTAGAATAATGACACGACCTTCTGACCTAGAATAATGACACGACCTCTGACCTAGAAAATGACACGACCTCTGACCTAGAGTAATGACACGACCCTCTGACCTAGAATAATGACACGACCTCTGACCTAGAATAACATGATGCCACAGTAAGCATGCCACACTTCTCCAGCTGGTAATTGCAGAGTCAGTATCTGTTGGGGGTCAGGATATACAGTAGTCTGCGTCCCAACTGGCATCCTATTCCCTACATAGTGCCCTTGTAGATAATGGAGCACCATTTGGGAGCCAGACACAGATACTGCGATGTGGTCTATGGAGATCAGGGTCGAGGTCAATCCCTAGCAGTAAGACACAGATACTGTGATGTGGTCTATGGAGATCAGGGTAGAGGTCAATCCCTAGCAGTAAGACACAGATACTGTGATGTGGTCTATGGAGATCAGGGTAGAGGTCAATCCCTAGTAGTAAAACACAGATACTGTGATGTGGTCTATGGAGATCAGGGTCGAGGTCAATCCCTAGCAGTAAGACACAGATACTGTGATGTGGTCTATGGAGATCAGGGACGAGGTCAATCCCTAGTAGTAAAACACAGATACTGTGATGTGGTCTATGGAGATCAGGGACGAGGTCAATCCCTAGCAGTAAGACACAGATACTGTGATGTGGTCTATGGAGATCAGGGTCGAGGTCAATCCCTAGCAGTAAGACACAGATACTGTGATGTGGTCTATGGAGATCAGGGTAGAGGTCAATCCCTAGCAGTAAGACACAGATACTGTGATGTGGTCTATGGAGATCAGGGTAGAGGTCAAGCCCTAGCAGTAAGACACAGATACTGTGATGCAGTTTTTTTCCCTGCGTTCCTCATTCTCCTCTTCCGTTGATTTCTCCTCCTCAACCCAGATCATTGTTCCTCCTCCTCCTCAACCCAGATCATTGTTCCTCCTCCTCCTCAACCCAGATCATTTTTCCTCCTCTTCCTCAACCCAGATCATTGTTCCTCCTCCTCCTCAACCCAGATCATTGTTCCTCCTCCTCAACCCAGATCATTGTTCCTCCTCCTCCTCAACCCAGATCATTGTTCCTCCTCCTCCTCAACCCAGATCATTGTTTCTCCTCCTCCTCAACCCAGATCATTGTTCCTCCTCCTCAACTCCTCCTCTCCCAACAATAAGAGAGGGTGAGAAATATTTGGTCATAGAAATATAATGCCAATAGATCATGACTATATAGATTACCTCTAAACTTCTAGACATGTCATTGTATTTCTATGTGTATGGCCCTCTCTAGGAGTGACAGTCTGAATACTGGGGATTTTTGGCCTGCCAGTAATTGCTTATGCATGCACATCAACAGGCTCTCTCCCTACACACACAAACACGCACACACACGCATGCACAGTCCTTGCTATCTGGGGTCCTTAGGGCATCTAACTCTGAGGTCACCCCATTAAAGTTGAAATGTGAAATGGTTAAGGTAAGGTTTAAGGTTAGGGTTTAGGGTTGGGATGTCCCAAGGACCCCGGATAGCACTAACCACACACACACACACACACACACACACACACACACACACACACACACACACACACACACACACACACAGACTGTATGCCAGGGTTGGTTCTGCTACGTTCAGCACAGGTTAAAGAGGCGTGTAGACTGTTGTAACTAACAGCCCTCTTGTGTGATCTATAGTTGATTTACTTGGACAGGATGTTATTTTCTGTCACGGCCTCCATCGACTGTCTAATAAAACAGTAACTTCTGAATGTATAGTGTCCTGTTACCTGCAGGGCACCAGTAACTTCTGACTGTATAGTGTCCTGTTTCCCCTGCAGGGCACCAGTAACTTCTGAATGTATAGTGTCTTGTTTCCCCAGCAGGGCACCAGTAACTTCTGACTGTATAGTGTCCTGTTTCCCCTGCAGGGCACCAGTAACTTCTAACTGTATAGGGTCCTGTTTCCCTGCAGGGCACCAGTAACTTCTGACTGTATAGTGTCCTGTTACCTGCAGGGCACCAGTAACTTCTGAATGTATAGTGTCTTGTTTCCCCAGCAGGGCACCAGTAACTTCTGACTGTATAGTGTCCTGTTTCCCCTGCAGGGCACCAGTAACTTCTGACTGTATAGTGTCCTGTTTCCCCTGCAGGGCACCAGTAACTTCTGACTGTATAGTGTCCTGTTTCCCCTGCAGGGCACCAGTAACTTCTAACTGTATAGGGTCCTGTTTCCCTGCAGGGCACCAGTAACTTCTGACTGTATAGTGTCCTGTTTCCCCTGCAGGGCACCAGTGACTTCTGACGGTATATTATCTTGTTTCCCCTGCAGGGCACCAGTAACTTCTGCCTGTATAATGACCTGTTTCCCCTGCAGGGCACCAGTAACTTCTGACTGTATAGAGTCCTGTTTCCCCTTCAAGGCACCAGTAACTTCTGACGGTATATTATCTTGTTTCCTCTTCAGGACACCAGTGACTTCTGACAGTATATTATCTTGTTTCCTCTTCAGGGCACCAGTGACTTCTGACGGTATATTATCTTGTTTCCTCTTCAGGGCACCAGTGACTTCTGACAGTATATTATCTTGTTTTCCCTTCAGGACACCAGTGACTTCTGACGGTATATTATCTTGTTTCCTCTTCAGGGCACCAGTGACTTCTGACGGTATATTATCTTGTTTCCCCTTCAGGGCATCAGTGACTTCTGACGGTATATTATCTTGTTTCCTCTTCAGGGCACCAGTGACTTCTGACGGTATATTATCTTGTTTCCTCTTCAGGGCACCAGTGACTTCTGACGGTATATTATCTTGTTTTCCCTTCAGGGCACCAATGACTTCTGACAGTATATTATCTTGTTTTCCCTTCAGGGCACCAGTGACTTCTGACAGTATATTATCTTGTTTCCTCTTCAGGGCACCAGTGACTTCTGACGGTATATTATCTTGTTTTCCCTTCAGGGCACCAGTGACTTCTGACAGTATATTATCTTGTTTCCTCTTCAGGGCACCAGTAACTTCTGACGGTATATTATCTTGTTTTCCCTTCAGGGCACCAGTGACTTCTGACAGTATATTATCTTGTTTCCTCTTCAGGGCACCAGTAACTTCTGACGGTATATTATCTTGTTTTCCCTTCAGGGCACCAGTGACTTCTGTGTGTCTCCAGACAAGTTCATAGCAAACAGGACCAAGGAGTTCCTCAGTGCAGGTGAGGTACCTTCCTGTTCAAGTTCAAGTTTTACTAATAGCAGTGATTTATGCAAGTTATCTTCACAGTCCACACTGGTCAGATAGAATCACTGGCCAGATAGAACCACTGGCCAGATAGAACCACTGGGCAGATAGAACCACTGGGCAGATAGAACCACTGGGCAGATAGAACCACTGGGCAGATAGAACCACTGGGCAGATAGAATCACTGGGCAGATAGAATCACTGGGCAGATAGAATCACTGGCCAGATAGAACCACTGGGCAGATAGAACCACTGGGCAGATAGAACCACTGGGCAGATAGAACCACTGGGCAGATTGAACCACTGGTCAGATTGAACCACTGGTCAGATAGAATCACTGGTCAGATAGAATCACTGGTCAGATAGAACCACTGGCCAGATAGAATCACTGTTTCAGAACAAATCCTACATGTTAAGATGTGTTTATGTTGTCTTTTCTTTCTAAAACGAATGAACATAATTAGTACAGTGTGTGTTTGGGTTCATCTTCATTGGGATGAGCTTTGGTTGTTTGACTCTCTCTCTCTCTATCTTCTCCCGCTCTCTCTCTTGCGCTCTCCTCTCCCCCTCTCTCCCCATCTCCCCCCCCTTCCTCCCTCTCTCTCTCCTCTCTCTCTCCCTCTCTCCTCTCCTGCTCTCTCACTTGCGCTCTCCTCTCCCCCTCTCTCCCCCTGCCCCCCCTTCCTCCCTCTCTCTCCTCTCTGTCTCTCCCTCTCTCCTCTCCCGCTCTCTCTCATGCTCTCCAATCTCCCTCCCCCTCTCTCTCCCTGTCCCTTTCTCTTCCTGTCCCTCTCTCATTCTCTCATGGTCTCTCTCTCCCTCCCCCCCCTCTCTCTCTCTCTCCCTCTCTCTCTATCCCCCCCCCTCTCTATGTCTCTCTCCCTGTCACTCCCTCTCTCGCCTCTCTCTCTCCACTTCCCTCCATCTCTCGCTCTCTTTGTCTCCCCCTCTCTCTCTCCCACCCTCTCTCTCCTCTCACACTCTCCCCCCTCTCGCTCTCTCTTGCTCTCTCTCCCCCCTCTCTCTCCTCTCTCTCTCCTCCTAACAGAAGTGACACACTACTACCTGTATTGCAGTCAGAGTCTACCCAACCCTTTCCAACAGGTACTGAAATCACCTTCTAACACACACACAAACACAGACACACACATTAATAATATTTTACTTTTAAAAGTAGTTTACCTTCATTAGTTTGATTAGTTCAGAAGCAGATGTTAATGAAAACGTTTTTGAGCTTCTGGGGATAAAAACAAGCAGCACTACTAATTTAATGACTTCAAGACCACAACAAAAATACACTTTGATCCAAGTCCATGTTATCAGTGGGGTTTGGAGATAATTAGTGGGGTGTAGACATAGACAGTGTGTATAGTCTGCCTCAAGGACTACACAGTCCACACACACACACACACACACACACACACACACACACACACACACACACACACACACACACACACACACACACACACACACACACACAGAACGCACGCACACACACACGCACACACACAGAACGCACGCACACAGAACGCACGTACACACACAGAACGCATGCACACACACACACACACACACACAGCAGTATCCATTTAAAGCTTTGTGTTATGCCTTGTTAAGTAGACACAGATAATGTGCCCTCTTATGGCTGAGCCAATGGAAATATTGTCTGTTGTTTGTGCTAGGGATCAGAGAGGGATCAGAGAGGGGAGGGTGTTTTGGGGTGTGTGGGGTAATCTGGATAATATGGGGCCCTCCATCTGAAATGAACGTGTCCTCCATTAAGCGTCCATAATGACACACTTTATGACATATTTTCACTCGTGTTTCTACACAGCTTTGACTCTACAATTCTTTTTTGTGTGTGTGTGTGAATGTGTGTGCATGTCGTTTGTGCGTGTTTTCCTGCATGTGTGTGTGTGTCTTTTCTTACGTGTGTGTGTGTGTGTGTGTGTGTGTGTGTGTGTGTGTGTGTGTGTGTGTGTGTGTGTGTGTGTGTGTGTGTGCATCAGTCTCTGACTATCTTCCAGAGGTCTCTGACCACCATGCAGATCCAGATACAAGGACTACTACAGTTCTCTGTACCTGTCTTCCCTACTGCTGAGGTGAGTGACTGGGACAGATACAAGGACTACTGCAGTTCTCTGTACCTGTCGTCCCTACTGCTGAGGTGAGTGACTGGGACAGATACAAGGACTACTGCAGTTGTCTGTACCTGTCCTCCCTACTGCTGAGGTGAGTGACTGGGACAGATACAAGGACTACTGCAGTTGTCTGTACCTGTCCTCCCTACTGCTGAGGTGAGTGACTGGGACAGATACAAGGACTACTGCAGTTGTCTGTACCTGTCTTCCCTACTGCTGAGGTGAGTGACTGGGACAGATACAAGGACTACTGCAGTTGTCTGTACCTGTCTTCCCTACTGCTGAGGTGAGTGACTGGGACAGATACAAGGACTACTGCAGTTCTCTGTACCTGCCTTCCCTACTGCTGAGGTGAGTGACTGGGACAGATACAAGGACTACTGCAGTTGTCTGTACCTGTCTTCCCTACTGCTGAGGTGAGTGACTGGGACAGATACAAGGACTACTGCAGTTCTCTGTACCTGTCCTCCCTACTGCTGAGGTGAGTGACTGTGATAGATACAAGGACTACTACAGTTGTCTGTACCTGTCTTCCCTACTGCTGAGGTGAGTGACTGGGACAGATACAAGGACTACTACAGTTGTCTGTACCTGCCTTCCCTACTGCTGAGGTGAGTGACTGGGACAGATACAAGGACTACTGCAGTTCTCTGTACCTGTCCTCCCTACTGCTGAGGTGAGTGACTGGGACAGATACAAGGACTACTGCAGTTCTCTGTACCTGTCCTCCCTACTGCTGAGGTGAGTGACTGGGACAGATACAAGGACTACTGCAGTTGTCTGTACCTGCCTTCCCTACTGCTGAGGTGAGTGACTGGGACAGATACAAGGACTACTGCAGTTGTCTGTACCTGTCTTCCCTACTGCTGAGGTGAGTGACTGGGACAGATACAAGGACTACTGCAGTTGTCTGTACCTGTCCTCCCTACTGCTGAGGTGAGTGACTGGGACAGATACAAGGACTACTGCAGTTCTCTGCACCTGTCCTCCCTACTGCTGAGGTGAGTGACTGGGACAGATACAAGGACTACTGCAGTTCTCTGTACCTGTCTTCCCTACTGCTGAGGTGAGTGACTGGGACAGATACAAGGACTACTGCAGTTCTCTGTACCTGTCTTCCCTACTGCTGAGGTGAGTGACTGGGACAGATACAAGGACTACTGCAGTTGTCTGTACCTGTCCTCCCTACTGCTGAGGTGAGTGACTGGGATAGATACAAGGACTACTGCAGTTGTCTGTACCTGTCCTCCCTACTGCTGAGGTGAGTGACTGGGACAGATACAAGGACTACTGCAGTTGTCTGTACCTGTCCTCCCTACTGCTGAGGTGAGTGACTGGGATAGATACAAGGACTACTGCAGTTGTCTGTACCTGTCCTCCCTACTGCTGAGGTGAGTGACTGGGATAGATACAAGGACTACTACAGTTGTCTGTACCTGTCCTCCCTACTGCTGAGGTGAGTGACTGGGATAGATACAAGGACTACTGCAGTTGTCTGTACCTGTCCTCCCTACTGCTGAGGTGAGTGACTGGGATAGATACAAGGACTACTACAGTTGTCTGTACCTGTCCTCCCTACTGCTGAGGTGAGTGACTGGGATAGATACAAGGACTACTGCAGTTGTCTGTACCTGTCCTCCCTACTGCTGAGGTGAGTGACTGGGATAGATACAAGGACTACTACAGTTGTCTGTACCTGTCCTCCCTACTGCTGAGGTGAGTGACTGGGATAGATACAAGGACTACTACAGTTGTCTGTACCTGTCCTCCCTACTGCTGAGGTGAGTGACTGGGACAGATACAAGGACTACTGCAGTTCTCTGTACCTGTCGTCCCTACTGCTGAGGTGAGTGACTGGGACAGATACAAGGACTACTGCAGTTGTCTGTACCTGTCTTCCCTACTGCTGAGGTGGGTGACTGGGACAGATACAAGGACTACTGCAGTTGGTCTGTACCTGTCTTCCCTACTGCTGAGGTGAGTGACTGGGACAGATACAAGGACTACTGCAGTTGTCTGTACCTGTCCTCCCTACTGCTGAGGTGGGTGACTGGGACAGATACAAGGACTACTACAGTTCTCTGTACCTGTCTTCCCTACTGCTGAGGTGAGTGACTGGGACAGATACAAGGACTACTGCAGTTGTCTGTACCTGTCTTCCCTACTGCTGAGGTGAGTGACTGGGACAGATACAAGGACTACTGCAGTTGTCTGTACCTGCCTTCCCTACTGCTGAGGTGGGTGACTGGGACAGATACAAGGACTACTGCAGTTGTCTGTACCTGTCTTCCCTACTGCTGAGGTGAGTGACTGGGACAGATACAAGGACTACTGCAGTTGTCTGTACCTGTCTTCCCTACTGCTGAGGTGAGTGACTGGGACAGATACAAGGACTACTGCAGTTCTCTGTACCTGTCGTCCCTACTGCTGAGGTAGGTGACTGGGACAGATACAAGGACTACTACAGTTGTCTGTACCTGCCTTCCCTACTGCTGAGGTGAGTGACTGGGACAGATACAAGGACTACTGCAGTTCTCTGTACCTGTCTTCCCTACTGCTGAGGTGGGTGACTGGGACAGATACAAGGACTACTGCAGTTGTCTGTACCTGTCTTCCCTACTGCTGAGGTGGGTGGATGGAGCAGCCGTCAACATAGAAATAGCATTATATTTATTATATTCACTACATATATCTCTATGGAGTTCAACATCTGGTGCTCATGGTGACAATGTTCTCTTCTCAACCTGTACGGGCAGAGTGTTAAAACGCTGTTAAAGCCCTCATGGAGATGAATGGTCAAATCCTGCATGTCTGTTTAACATGTTAGGGTTAATTAGTGCTCTGTGCCACTGTGTATAGAAGAGTGAAATGTTATCCTTAGACTAGTGGAGCTAGGAGGACACATGGAGTTACAGGAGGATACATGGAGTTACAGGAAGACCCATAGTGTTACAGGAGGACACATAGTGTTACAGGAGGATACATAGTGTTACAGGAGGACACATAGTGTTACAGGAGGACACATGGAGTTACAGGAGGATACATGGAGTTACAGGAAGACACATAGTGTTACAGGAGGACACATAGTGTTACAGGAGGATACATAGTGTTACAGGAGGACACATAGTGTTACAGGAGGACGCATAGTGTTACAGGAGGACACATAGTGTTACAGGAGGACACATAGTGTTACAGGAGGACACATAGTGTTACAGGAGGACACATGGAGTTACAGGAGGATACATGGAGTTACAGGAAGACACATAGTGTTACAGGAGGACACATAGTGTTACAGGAGGATACATAGTGTTACAGGAGGACACATAGTGTTACAGGAGGACACATGGAGTTACAGGAGGATACATGGAGTTACAGGAAGACACATAGTGTTACAGGAGGACACATAGTGTTACAGGAGGATACATAGTGTTACAGGAGGACACATAGTGTTACAGGAGGACGCATAGTGTTACAGGAGGACACATAGTGTTACAGGAGGACACATAGTGTTACAGGAGGACACATAGTGTTACAGGAAGACACATAGTGTTACAGGAAGACACATAGTGTTACAGGAGGACACATGGAGTTACAGGAGGACACATAGTGTTACAGGAGGACGCATAGTGTTACAGGAGGACACATAGTGTTACAGGAGGACACATAGTGTTACAGGAGGACACATAGTGTTACAGGAGGACATATAGTGTTACAGGAGGATACATAGTGTTACAGGAGGATACATAGTGTTACAGGAGGATACATAGTGTTACAGGAAGACACATAGTGTTACAGGAGGACCCATAGTGTTACAGGAGGATACATAGTGTTACAGGAAGACACATAGTGTTACAGGAGGACCCATAGTGTTACAGGAGGATACATAGTGTTACAGGAGGATAAATAGTGTTACAGGAAGACACATAGTGTTACAGGAGGACACATATTGTTACAGGGGGATACATAGTGTTACAGGAGGACCCATAGTGTTACAGGAGGACACATAGTGTTACAGGGGGACACATGGAGTTACAGGAGGATACATAGTGTTACAGGAGGATACATAGTGTTACAGGAGGATACATAGTGTTACAGGAAGACACATCGTGTTACAGGAGGACCCATAGTGTTACAGGAGGATACATAGTGTTACAGGAGGATACATAGTGTTACAGGAAGACACATAGTGTTACAGGAGGACCCATAGTGTTACAGGAGGATACATAGTGTTACAGGAAGACACATAGTGTTACAGGAGGACCCATAGTGTTACAGGAGGACACATAGTGTTACAGGAGGACACATAGTGTTACAGGAGGACACGTAGTGTTACAGGAGGATACATAGTGTTATAGGAGAACCCATAGTGTTACAGGAGGATACATAGTGAGTTTTTCCTCACACTATCTTCATACCTTGTCTACAGAGAGACCTTCTGGGCATCCAGCGCCTGCTGAACTCTACAGAGTTCAACCTGAACCAGTTAACAGCCCTGCTAGACTGCAGGGGGCTCCATAAGGTGAGATGATTACCCTGACACGAGAGCACGTCATGGTTACAGTCTGAATGCGTCTGTAGAATGAGAACATACCCAGAGACACTTGAATGAAAAGACAAAAGGTTCTTTGAAATCCCCCCAAAACTATTATCTCACAACACTCCACTTTGTGACTATACCAAAAATAGAAAAGGAGTTCGAATCTTAACAGTAATGGTAACAGTGAGGGTAACAGTGAGGGTAACTGTGAGGGTAACAGTGAGGGTAACTGTGAGGGTAACAGTGAGGGTAACAGTGAGGGTAACAGTGAGGGTAACAGTGAGGATAACAGTGAGGATAACAGTGAGGATAACAGTGAGGATAACAGTGAGGATAACAGTGAGGATAACAGTGATGATAACAGTGAGGATAACAGTGAGGATAACAGTGAGGATAACAGTGAGGATAACAGTGATGATAACAGTGAGGGTAACAGTGAGGGTAACAGTGAGGATAACAGTGAGGATAACAGTGAGGATAACAGTGAGGATAACAGTGAGGATAACAGTGATGATAACAGTGAGGGTATGTTGTGTTGTAGAACTACCTGGATGGTCTGATGGGGGTGTGTTATGACGGGGTGGAGGGTCTCCTCTACCTCTGCCTCTTCTCTCTGCTGTCGGTCAGTGCCTTCTGTGTCATGCTGTGTGCCATCCCCCGGGCATGGACCCTCATCACCAGCAGGTAGGCACTGGTAACACTGTATCTGGTCTATGTGTGTTCAACCTACCTGTAACCACATCCACAACCCCAACCTTGACCTTTACACCTAAGCCTAACCAAATAAGGACTGGGAGATTCACGGCCTAAAAGATGTTTGCTATAGTGGTTCTTTTGTGTTTATTGGTTTCAATGAACAATGTTGATGTTAGACCACAGGAGGCTGCTGAGGGGAGGACGGCTCATAATAATGGCCGGAACGGAGCAAATGGAATGGCATCAAACACCTGGAAACCATGGAAACCATGTGTTTGATGTATTTCATACCATTCCACCGACTCCGCTCCAGCCATTATTATGAGCCTGTCCTCCCCAATTAAGGTGTCACCAACCTACTGTGTGCTAGAGGGCCTGGATGTTGATGCTAGAGGTCCTGGATGTTGATGCTAGAGGGCCTGGATGTTGATGCTAGAGGGCCTGGATGTTGATGCTAGAGGGCCTGGATGTTGATGCTAGAGGGCTTGGATGTTGATGCTAGAGGGCCTGGATGTTGATGCTAGAGGGCCTGGATGTTGATGCTAGAGGGCCTGGATGTTGATGCTAGAGGGCCTGGATGTTGATGCTAGAGGGCCTGGATGTTGATGCTAGAGGGCCTGGATGTTGATGCTAGAGGACCTGGATGTTGATGCTAGAGGGCCTGGATGTTGATGCTAGAGGGCCTGGATGTTGATGCTAGAGGGCCTGGATGTTGATGCTAGAGGGCCTGGATGTTGATGCTAGAGGGCCTGGATGTTGATGCTAGAGGGCCTGGATGTTGATGCTAGAGGGCCTGGATGTTGATGCTAGAGGGCCTGGATGTTGATGCTAGAGGGCCTGGATGTTGATGCTAGAGGGCCTGGATGTTGATGCTAGAGGGTCTGGATGTTGATGCTAGAGGGCCTGGATGTTGATGCTAGAGGGCCTGGATGTTGATGCTAGAGGGCCTGGATGTTGATGCTAGAGGGCCTGGATGTTGATGCTAGAGGGCCTGGATGTTGATGCTAGAGGGCCTGGATGTTGATGCTAGAGGGCCTGGATGTTGATGCTAGAGGGCCTGGATGTTGATGCTAGAGGGCCTGGATGTTGATGCTAGAGGACCTGGATGTTGATGCTAGAGGGCCTGGATGTTGATGCTAGAGGGTCTGGATGTTGATGCTAGAGGGCCTGGGTGTTGATGCTAGAGGGCCTGGATGTTGATGCTAGAGGGCCTGGATGTTGATGCTAGAGGGCCTGGATGTTGATGCTAGAGGGCCTGGATGTTGATGCTAGAGGGCCTGGATGTTGATGCTAGAGGGCCTGGATGTTGATGCTAGAGGGCCTGGATGTTGATGCTAGAGGACCTGGATGTTGATGCTAGAGGGCCTGGATGTTGATGCTAGAGGGCCTGGATGTTGATGCTAGAGGGCCTGGATGTTGATGCTAGAGGGCCTGGATGTTGATGCTAGAGGGCCTGGATGTTGATGCTAGAGGGCCTGGATGTTGATGCTAGAGGGCCTGGATGTTGATGCTAGAGGGTCTGGATGTTGATGCTAGAGGGCCTGGATGTTGATGCTAGAGGGCCTGGATGTTGCTTTGGGCACCATTGTGCCCTTCCTTGAAATGAAACTAACAGAAAGCCTGGCTCTGACTGACTGTGTTCTCCCCTGTGGTGATCTCAGGGACAGGGACTATGACGATATCGATGAGGAGGATCCGTTTAACCCCCAGGCCCGTCATATGGCCTTCAACCCCAGTAGAGCCAGCCATGTACACAGCTTCTGTAGCTTCAGCAGCAGTCTGGACAGCCAGGCCAGTCCACACCCTCCACCACAGACTGCCGCCATCCTCCCCACCTCAGAGTACATGTAAGTAGAGAGAGGAGGTGCGGTAGGGTGTCTGTGTTGGCCTGTGTGTCCCTGTCCGTGTGCGTGTCCCTATCCCTGTCCGTATCTGTGTCCATGTGTGTGTGTCTGGAATAAGCAGCACTGTGTTTGTTTTATCAGATAAGTTGACTCTCTCTCTCTCTCTCTCTCTCTCTGTTTCTCTCTCACTCTCTCTCTCTCTGTCTGTTTCTCTCGCTCTCTCACTCCCTCTCTCACTCTCTCTCTCTGTCTCTCTTTCTCTCTCTTTCTGCACCCCCCCTCACTCACTCTCTCTGTCTCTCTCTCTCTATCTCTCCCCCCATGTCTCTCTCCTATAGGAATCAGTCCATGCTGTTTGGAGGGAACCCTCGTTATGAGAACGTTCCTCTGATCGGGAGGGGATCCCCGCCACCCTCGGTACGTTGGCCAGGTCTCTCGTTCTGGAGGTCCCTCGTGTGATGATGTCACTGACATTAACAGTGCTCCGTTCTACTGAAGGACCACAGACACACTCATGTAGAGTTACTGTGTGTAGAGCCAGAGGCCAGACAGGTCCCTTGTTAGATAATGGCATCAACACTAACACATATTGTACTGAAGGACCACAGACATTCTCCAAGACACCCTGCTGCCTTCACTGTGTCTACCATACAGTATCCACAGCCTGACAGAAACCTCCTGTGGGCAGCAGGTAGCCTAGCGGTTAAGAGTGTTGGGCCAGTAACCGTAAGGTCACTGGTTCAAATCTCTGAGCCGACTAGGGCAAAAATCTGTCACTGTGCCCTTGAGCAAGGCACTTAACCCTAATTGCTCCTGTAAATCTCTCTGGATAAGAGCGTCTGGTCCAGATAATTGGCCCAGTCCTAAATTGTCCCCTAAAACCTGTGCCCTATACACTTGTGATCCACCTTGCTATCTGGATTTTCACTAGGGTTTATTTGTGGGGTCGATTTGGGATTGGCCCTTCCACTGCACATTATGGTGAAAGTCTGCTCTCTGCTGGTCATGGACTGAAATACTGACAAAACAGTACATGCTCTTCTCCCTTGTGCCATTATTTGGCCTGATGCTCTGATGCAGGCCTGCTAATGACCCTAGAGAGAGGCTAGCCTGCTAATGACCCTAGAGAGAGGCTAGCCTGCTAATGACCCTAGAGAGAGGCTAGCCTGCTAATGACCGTAGAGAGATGCTAGCCTGCTAATGACCGTAGAGAGATGCTAGCCTGCTAATGACCCTAGAGAGATGCTAGCCTGCTAATGACCGTAGAGAGATGCTAGCCTGCTAATGACCCTAGAGAGAGGCTAGCCTGCTAATGACCCTAGAGAGAGGCTAGTCTGCTAATGACCATAGAGAGATGCTAGCCTGCTAATGACCCTAGAGAGAGGCTAGCCTGCTAATGACCCTAGAGAGATGCTAGCCTGCAGATGACTGTAGATAGATGCTAGCCTGCTAATGACCCTAGAGAGAGGCTAGCCTGCTAATGACCCTAGAGAGAGGCTAGCCTGCTAATGACCCTAGAGAGAGGCTAACCTGCTAATGACCGCAGAGAGATGCTAGCCTGCTAATGACCCTAGAGAGAGGCTAACCTGCTAATGACCGCAGAGAGATGCTAGCCTGCTAATGACCCTAGGGAGAGGCTAACCTGCTAATGACCGCAGAGAGATGCTAGCCTGCTAATGACCCTAGGGAGAGGCTAACCTGCTAATGACCGTAGAGAGATGCTAGCCTGCTAATGACCGTAGAGAGATGCTAGCCTGCTAATGACTGTAGAGAGATGCTAGCCTGCTAATGACTGTAGAGAGATGCTAGCCTGCTAATGACTGTAGAGAGATGCTAGCCTGCTAATGACCCTAGAGAGAGGCTAGCCTGCTAATGACCCTAGAGAGACGCTAGCCTGCTAATGACCCTAGGGAGAGGCTAACCTGCTAATGACCCTATAGAGAGGATAGCCTGCTAATGAACCTAGGGAGAGGCTAGCCTGCTAATGACCTCAGAGAGATGCTAGCCTGCTAATGACCCTAGGGAGAGGCTAACCTACTACTGACCCTATAGAGAGCATAGCCTGCTAATGACCCTATAGAGAGGATAGCCTGCTAATGACCTCAGAGAGATGCTAGCCTGCTACTGACCGTAGAGAGAGGCTAGACTGCTAATGACCCTAGAGAGATGCTAGCCTGCTAATGACCCTAGAGAGATGCTAGCCTGCTAATGACCCTAGAGAGAGGCTAGCCTGCTAATGACCCTAGAGAGAGGCTAGCCTGCTAATGACCCTAGAGAGATGCTACTGTAATGTTACAGTATGGTCTGACAGGTAATGTTGCAGTATGGCCTGACTGGTAATGTTACAGTATGGTCTGACTGGTAATGTTACAGTATGACCTGACTGGTAATGTTGCAGTATGGCCTGACTGGTAATGTTACAGGATGACCTGACTGGTAATGTTACAGTATGGTCTGACTGGTAATGTTACAGTACGGCCTGACTGGTAATGTTACAGTATGGCCTGACTGGTAATGTTACAGGATGGTCTGACTGGTAATGTTACAGGATGGTCTGACTGGTAATGTTACAGGATGGTCTGACTGGTAATGTTACAGGATGGTCTGACTGGTAATGTTACAGGATGGTCTGACTGGTAATGTTACAGTACGGCCTGACTGGTAATGTTACAGTATGGTCTGACTGGTAATGTTACAGTATGGTCTGACTGGTAATGTTACAGTATGGTCTGACTGGTAATGTTACAGTATGGCCTGCCTGGCAATGTTACAGGATGGCCTGACTGGTAATGTTACAGTATGGTCTGACTGGTAATGTTACAGTATGACCTGACTGGTAATGTTACAGTATGGTCTGACTGGTAATGTTACAGTATGGTCTGACTGGTAATGTTACAGTATGGTCTGACTGGTAATGTTACAGTATGGTCTGACTGGTAATGTTACAGTATGGCCTGCCTGGTAATGTTACAGTATGGCCTGACTGGTAATGTTACAGTATGGCCTGACTGGCAATGTTACAGGATAGCCTGACTGGCAATGTTACAGGATGGCCTGACTGGTAATGTTACAGTATGACCTGACTGGTAATGTTACATGATGTTGCTGTGAAGCAGAACCGTTGTTCTAGTGCTGCTGTGTGCAGGGAGAGAATCAAACTCTTCAGAGTCAGAACACTTAGTCTCTTCTTACACACACACACAGGCATGCGCACGCGCACACACACACACACACACACACACACACACACACACACACACACACACACAGACACACACACACACACACACACACACACACACACACGTGCAAGCGAGACTACAGAGCACTTAAGTCTGCACATTTAATAAATGATACCGCTAACACACAGGGTCAGTCTCTGGCATCAGGAAACAAGTGGGACTAGATGCTACCGCTAACACACAGGATCAGTCTCTGGCATCAGGAAACCAGTGGGACTAGATGCTACCGCTAACACACAGGATCAGTGTCTGGCATCAGGAAACAAGTGGGACTAGATGATACCGCTAACACACAGGATCAGTCTCTGGCATCAGGAAACAAGTGGGACTAGATGATACCGCTAACACACAGGATCAGTCTCTGGCATCAGGAAACAAGTGGGACTAGATGATACCGCTAACACACAGGGTCAGTCTCTGGCATCAGGAAACAAGTGGGACTAGATGATACCGCTAACACACAGGATCAGTCTCTGGCATCAGGAAACAAGTGTGACTAGATGATACTGCTCTAACACACAGGGTCAGTCTCTGGCATCAGGAAACAAGTGGGACTAGATGCTACCGCTAACACACAGGGTCAGTCTCTGGCATCAGGAAACAAGTGGGACTAGATGATACCGCTAACACACAGGGTCAGTCTCTGGCATCAGGAAACAAGTGGGACTAGATGATACCGCTAACACACAGGGTCAGACTCTGGCATCAGGAAACAAGTGGGACTAGATGATACCGCTAACACACAGGATCAGTCTCTGGCATCAGGAAACAAGTGGGACTAGATGATACCGCTAACACACAGGGTCAGTCTCTGGCATCAGGAAACAAGTGGGACTAGATGATACCGCTAACACACAGGGTCAGTCTCTGGCATCAGGAAACAAGTGGGACTAGATGATACCGCTAACACACAGGGTCAGTCTCTGGCATCAGGAAACAAGTTGGACTAGATGATACCGCTAACACACAGGGTCAGACTCTGGCATCAGGAAACAAGTGGGACTAGATGATACCGCTAACACACAGGGTCAGTCTCTGGCATCAGGAAACAAGTGGGACTAGATGATACCGCTAACCCACAGGGTCAGTCTCTGGCATCAGGAAACAAGTGGGACTAGATGATACCGCTAACACACAGGGTCAGTCTCTGGCATCAGGAAACAAGTGGGACTAGATGATACCGCTAACACACAGGATCAGTCTCTGGCATCAGGAAACAAGTGGGACTAGATGATACCGCTAACACACAGGGTCAGACTCTGGCATCAGGAAACAAGTGGGACTAGATGATACCGCTAACACACAGGGTCAGTCTCTGGCATCAGGAAACAAGTGGGACTAGATGATACCGCTAACACACAGGATCAGTCTCTGGCATCAGGAAACAAGTGGGACTAGATGATACCGCTAACACACAGGATCAGTCTCTGGCATCAGGAAACAAGTGGGACTAGATGATACCGCTAACACACAGGGTCAGTCTCTGGCATCAGGAAACAAGTGGGACTAGATGATACCGCTAACGCACAGGATCAGTCTCTGGCATCAGGAAACAAGTGGGACTAGATGCTACCGCTAACGCACAGGATCAGTCTCTGGCATCAGGAAACAAGTGGGACTAGATGCTACCGCTGACACACAGGGTCAGTCTCTGGCATCAGGAAACAAGTGGGACTAGATGATAGGAAGCTGTCTTTTAAACAGATCCAATTCAGATGTGGATTTATGTGGATAGATGGAACCTATTTATTTATGAAGCGTTATATTTTCCACTGGATGTTTTTAAGCCGTTGCCAATATGCAGTTGTCCATCTTATATTGTAAAAATATTTTATTTTTGTACAAATGACAGAGACAAAAACCTTTTTGTGTGCCAATCATACTGGCCTTTTGTTTTTTCTACATCTACCATATAGGGTATAGGCCAGAACCTCACATATTTCTTTATGCTGTCTTAAAGAACAGTTTGTTATTTTACAATCCTAACCGGACATCTAACTCATATTTTGCTTCTAACTTTATTTTTGTTTTTTCTTTTACTCGCAGACATTTAGAAACAGTAAGTGTTCTGTTGTACACTACACACAACCTTACTGTACCTTTACACTACCCTTTCCTTTGTTAAGGAGGATGCACTACACACAACCTTACTGTACCTTTACACTACCCTTTCCTTTGTTAAGGAGGATACACTACACACAACCTTACTGTACCTTTACACTACCCTTTCCTTTGTTAAGGAGGATACACTACACACAACCTTACTGTACCTTTACACTACCCTTTCCTTTGTTAAGGAGGATGCACTACACACAACCTTACTGTACCTTTACACTACCCTTTCCTTTGTTAAGGAGGATGCACTACACACAACCTTACTGTACCTTTACACTACCCTTTCCTTTGTTAAGGAGGATACACTACACACAACCTTACTGTACCTTTACACTACCCTTTCCTTTGTTAAGGAGGATACACTACACACAACCTTACTGTACCTTTACACTACCATTTCCTTTGTTAAGGAGGATACACTACACACAACCTTACTGTACCTTTACACTACCCTTTCCTTTGTTAAGGAGGATGCACTACACACAACCTTACTGTACCTTTACACTACCCTTTCCTTTGTTAAGGAGGATGCACTACACACAACCTTACTGTACCTTTACACTACCCTTTCCTTTGTTAAGGAGGATACACTACACGCAACCTTACTGTACCTTTACACTACCCTTTCCTTTGTTAAGGAGGATACACTACACACAACCTTACTGTACCTTTACACTACCCTTTCCTTTGTTAAGGAGGATACACTACACACAACCTTACTGTACCTTTACACTACCCTTTCCTTTGTTAAGGAGGATGCACTACACACAACCTTACTGTACCTTTACACTACCCTTTCCTTTGTTAAGGAGGATGCACTACACACAACCTTACTGTACCTTTACACTACCCTTTCCTTTGTTAAGGAGGATACACTACACACAACCTTACTGTACCTTTACACTACCCTTTCCTTTGTTAAGGAGGATACACTACACACAACCTTACTGTACCTTTACACTACCCATTCCTTTGTTAAGGAGGATACACTACACACAACCTTACTGTACCTTTACACTACCCATTCCTTTGTCAAGGAGGATGCACTACACACAACCTTACTGTACCTTTACACTACCCTTTCCTTTGTTAAGGAGGATGCACTACACACAACCTTACTGTACCTTTAACCTACCCTTTCCTTTGTTAAGGAGGATGCACTACACACAACCTTACTGTACCTTTACACTACCCTTTCCTTTGTTAAGGAGGATGCACTACACACAACCTTACTGTACCTTTACACTACCCTTTCCTTTGTTAAGGAGGATACACTACACACAACCTTACTGTACCTTTACACTACCCTTTCCTTTGTTAAGGAGGATACACTACACACACCCTTACTGTACCTTTACACTACCCTTTCCTTTGTTAAGGAGGATACACTACACACAACCTTACTGTACCTTTACACTACCCTTTCCTTTGTTAAGGAGGATGCACTACACACAACCTTACTGTACCTTTACACTACCCTTTCCTTTGTTAAGGAGGATACACTACACACAACCTTACTGTACCTTTATACTACCCTACCCTTTCCTTTGTTAAGGAGGATGCACTACACACAAACCTACTGTACCTTTACACTACCCTTTCCTTTGTTAAGGAGGATGCACTACACACAACCTTACTGTACCTTTACACTACCCTTTCCTTTGTTAAGGAGGATACACTACACACAACCTTACTGTACCTTTACACTACCCTTTCCTTTGTTAAGGAGGATACACTACACACACCCTTACTGTACCTTTACACTACCCTTTCCTTTGTTAAGGAGGATACACTACACACAACCTTACTGTACCTTTACACTACCCTTTCCTTTGTTAAGGAGGATGCACTACACACAACCTTACTGTACCTTTACACTACCCTTTCCTTCGTTAAGGAGGATACACTACACACAACCTTACTGTACCTTTACACTACCCTTTCCTTTGTTAAGGAGGATGCACTACACACAACCTTACTGTACCTTTACACTACCCTTTCCTTCGTTAAGGAGGATACACTACACACAACCTTACTGTACCTTTACACTACCCTTTCCTTTGTTAAGGAGGATACACTACACACAACCTTACTGTACCTTTACACTACCCTTTCCTTTGTTAAGGAGGATACACTACACACAACCTTACTGTACCTTTACACTACCCTTTCCTTTGTTAAGGAGGATACTTTCCTTTGTCGTACCGCTCTCATTCTCCTTCCACCCATCTAATAAGAGGTGGTTCTAAGTCTTACTTGTAATTCTTAGTTCTAGTTCTTAGTTCTAATTATTGCTCTTGTAACCCTACACCTCCGGAATGAGACTGACCATTATTAACCAATCAGCTCGTTTGGTCCTGACCACAATGTGACCTCTCTAAGCTCTGTAACCTCTAACCTCAGCTGTGTGACCTCTGACCTCCGGCGATGTTGTGCCCTCAGTGTGTTAACCTGTGAGTGGAACTTTTCATGTGATGTGCCCTCCCGCCACTAACCCAAAACTCGGCCACAAGCCCCTCACCTTTGACCTCTGCCTGCCCTTCACCCGTGACCTGTGTCCTGCCGACTCCCCCGCTACCCTGTAGTTCAGAACACTGAGTCACACAACTCTCTAACCTACCCACCACCTAGCACCTCCTAATCAAAACAAATGTCTGAAAATTTCTGCAATTTTTTTCAAAGTTTGATTGATAGAAAAACAATTTTTCTTTCACACAGTTATTGGATCTAATGTGTATTTTGTTCCTTCCTCCTACAGTATTCTCCCAGAATGAGAACCACCTACCTGTCTATGACTGAGGCACAGATCAGACACTTTGGGACAAACTTCCAGCAGGTATAGCCCCCAACTATGGCCTACTGGTCCCCCTCAGGAAGGGTCTGTCTGGGACTACCACTGTACTGAGGAAGCGGAGTTTACAGATAACCCTGTCCATGGATGTCTCACCCTGCTCTCCTGGCCATCTGTTACTTAAATGCAGGAGGTATGGGGTCAACAACAGCCCAGGAACACACTGACGCTCTCAAAGTCCTGTACTGTACGTGTAGAAACCAGGAGACTACATAGAACCCTGAGTGTAAAGTGCACTTGCCTCTCTCCCCAAACAAACCCACACTTCAGTTATGTGTTTTCTTCAAATGTGAGTGTCCGTCTCGAGCCAGATCAGAAGACATGATTGTTATGGACCAAGTTGAACATTTATATTTTTTTCCTGCGAGTGATGTCACCTTCGATGGATTTCAGGGGACAACAAATAACCAGATTGATTTCCTTCACAGCCATAGACTGTTAAATGGTTATTACATGAACTCTCTTAAATCTTCCCCAACCTGTCATCGCTATTACAAAGTGTCATCTAACCAGTCTAGCATTCAGCTCCTCTTACACTTGACTACACAGCTCTTACACATTTGACACAACCCAAAGTCTTCATAATGTCTTCCCTCAGAATGATGAGTCAAACTTGATGAAAACGGATACTGTATTGTCACTTATCTTTCAGGTTATTCATTGATGTCAAGGAATGGCAAATATAATGGACTCGTTTTTAAATGTGACTGGAAAACAGATAATTTTCATGTGATGTCTATACTTTTAGAGAAAAAGGTGCTGTCTAGAACCTAAAAGGGTTCTTTGGCTGTCCACATAGGAGAGCCCTTTGAATAACCCTTTTTGGTTCTAAGTAGAACCCTTCTGGTTCCAGGTAGAACCTTTTGAGGTTCCATGTAGAACCCTTTCCACAGAGGGTTCTACATGGAACTCAAAAGTGTTCTACCTGGAACCGAAAATGGTTCTACCTGGAACCGAAAGGGATTCTCCTATGGGGACTGCCGAAGAACCCTTTTAGAACCCTGTTTTCTACTATATGTATGTGTAAGGGGGACTGAGGAGAAAGGATGCATGACGATGTTTCTAAAGCCTTTATTTCCTCTAACCTGTTTCTCTCTGTTCTCCTATGCTGTGTCATCCTGCATGCTGTGTCCTGCTCAATTCTAGCCTGGATTCCCAACTGAATATCAGTCCGTTTCATTATTGTGTCAGTGAATCATTGAAAGGAATTAAACAAAGCGATATTCAGTTTAGGTTCCATGCCAGTTCATTTCAGGACAACACCGAGGGCTTTCCGTAGCTTGGCATCTCAACTGAATATTGCTCTGGTTCACTATTGTGTCACTTGAATCTGTGGCTGTGTTCCAATAATCTCTCACTTGTTCACTTCCCTGCATGGATTAGAAAGGAAATGACTGTCCCTCTAACCCGTTTCTACACCAATCCAATGCTTTTGAACTTGTAGGGAGTAGTGAATGAGTTCACACTTCAGGAAGATGGAGAGAGCATTGGGATGCGCCGTCTGAATTACAGTAATATTACAGTTGGATTCTAGACTACAGGCCTACTGCCTGTACATTAGCATGTTAAACATTCCCTGGATAGGAGGAGAGGAAACCATCAACAACTGAAATGGTGTTGATGGTGAATTACTGGTAAGTATTATCACTCATGTCACGTTTATTGGATGTTTGTTTGTTTACTACGAGTTGGACACAATCACAGTAAGACACATTGTGACTGATATGAAATCAGAATTACAGTAAGGCAGTCATTCTCCCAATTCATCCCTTCAGTTCCATGTTGAATGACAAAATATACATTTGGTGAGATGTGCTATAAGCACAATGCATGCACCTGGGTCTGTTAAGACCATAGATGTATACAGTACATATAATTGGTTAAGACATGGTCAAAGAAAAGTACTGCAGCGGCCCTTAACAGTCAGATAAGATAACCCATCATTGTACAGTACTGCAGGGGCCCTTAACAGTCAGGTAACCCATCATTGTACAGGGGCCCTTAACAGTCAGATAAGATAACCCATCATTGTACAGGGGCCCTTAACAGTCAGATAACCCATCATTGTACAGGGGCCCTTAACAGTCAGACAACCCATCATTGTACAGGGGCCCTTAACAGTCAGACAACCCATCATTGTACAGGGGCCCTTAACAGTCAGATAACCCATCATTGTACAGGGGCCCTTAACAGTCAGATAACCCATCATTGTACAGGGGCCCTTAACAGTCAGATAACCCATCATTGTACAGGGGCCCTTAACAGTCAGATAACCCATCATTGTACAGTACTGCAGGGGCCCTTAACAGTCAGACAACCCATCATTGTACAGGGGCCCTTAACAGTCAGATAACCCATCATTGTACAGGGGCCCTTAACAGTCAGATAACCCATCATTGTATAGGGGCCCTTAACAGTCAGACAACCCATCATTGTACAGGGGCCCTTAACAGTCAGATAACCCATCATTGTACAGGGGCCCTTAACAGTCAGATAACCCATCATTGTACAGGGGCCCTTAACAGTCAGATAACCCATCATTGTACAGGGGCCCTTAACAGTCAGATAACCCATCATTGTACAGTACTGCAGGGGCCCTTAACAGTCAGACAACCCATCATTGTACAGGGGCCCTTAACAGTCAGATAACCCATCATTGTACAGGGGCCCTTAACAGTCAGATAACCCATCATTGTACAGGGGCCCTTAACAGTCAGATAACCCATCATTGTACAGGGGCCCTTAACAGTCAGATAACCCATCATTGTACAGGGGCCCTTAACAGTCAGAAAACCCATCATTGTACAGTACTGCAGGGGCCCTTAACAGTCAGATAACCCATCATTGTACAGGGGCCCTTAACAGTCAGATAACCCATCATTGTACAGGGGCCCTTAACAGTCAGATAACCCATCATTGTACAGGGGCCCTTAACAGTCAGACAACCCATCATTGTACAGGGGCCCTTAACAGTCAGATAACCCATCATTGTACAGGGGCCCTTAACAGTCAGATAACCCATCATTGTACAGGGGCCCTTAACAGTCAGATAACCCATCATTGTACAGGGGCCCTTAACAGTCAGACAACCCATCATTGTACAGGGGCCCTTAACAGTCAGATAACCCATCATTGTACAGGGGCCCTTAACAGTCAGACAACCCATCATTGTACAGGGGCCCTTAACAGTCAGATAACCCATCATTGTACAGGGGCCCTTAACAGTCAGACAACCCATCATTGTACAGGGGCCCTTAACAGTCAGATAACCCATCATTGTACAGGGGCCCTTAACAGTCAGACAACCCATCATTGTACAGGGGCCCTTAACAGTCAGATAACCCATCATTGTACAGGGGCCCTTAACAGTCAGATAACCCATCATTGTACAGGGGCCCTTAACAGTCAGATAACCCATCATTGTACAGGGGCCCTTAACAGTCAGATAACCCATCATTGTACAGGGGCCCTTAACAGTCAGATAACCCATCATTGTACAGGGGCCCTTAACAGTCAGATAACCCATCATTGTACAGGGGCCCTTAACAGTCAGACAACCCATCATTGTACAGTGTGAATTCTTGGTTGTGGTCATGCTTTTCTTCTTTGTTTGAAACCTGTCAACTGCTGTATATTTTCTAAGTTTGTTAAAGTATTGGACCAGATGTATCAATTACATTTAAAAAAAAAAAAAAAAAAGCTTTCTGTGTTTGTCTATTTTGCGCACACACACTGTCTGTATAAGATATACAGTCATTTAGAGATTACACAATATTATACTGCACAAATACTACATATCATTACATATGAGTAACTCTATCCAGAGTGACTTATAGTTAGCTACCTTAAGATGAATGTACTAGATAGGTGATACAACCATATATTACAGTCATAGTAAGTATAACTTTCCCTCAATAAAGCAGCTATTAGCACAGTCACTGATAGTAAGAAAAGACATGTGCAGGTGTACCCAAACCTATCTCAGTCCAAATCAAGCACTGTGTAGTTGACGTATCTAGCCAAGTGGTAAAACAGAGGTGAACTGGCATGAAGCACAAAGAAAGACATGCCAGTAACAAAAGTGGTGTAGTCTGACACCTAGTGGACAGGTTGATGTTGTTGGGGTAGCCGGCCCACCACCAGGTTGATGTTGTTGGGGTAGCCGGCTCACCAGCAGGTTGATGTTCTTGGGGTAGCCGGCCCACCACCAGGTTGATGTTCTTGGGGTAGCCGGCCCACCACCAGGTTGATGTTGTTGGGGTAGCCGGCTCACCACCAGGTTGATGTTGTTGGGGTAGCCGGCCCACCACCAGGTTGATGTTGTTGGGGTAGCCGGCTCACCACCAGGTTGATGTTGTTGGGGTAGCCGGCTCACCACCAGGTTGATGTTGTTGGGGTAGCCGGCCCACCACCAGGTTGATGTTGTTGGGGTAGCCGGCTCACCACCAGGTTGATGTTGTTGGGGTAGCCGGCTCACCACCAGGTTGATGTTGTTGGGGTAGCCGGCTCACCACCAGGTTGATGTTGTTGGGGTAGCCGGCCCACCACCAGGTTGATGTTGTTGGGGTAGCCGGCCCACCACCAGGTTGATGTTGTTGGGGTAGCCGGCTCACCACCAGGTTGATGTTGTTGGGGTAGCCGGCTCACCACCAGGTTGATGTTGTTGGGGTAGCCGGCTCACCACCAGGTTGATGTTGTTGGGGTAGCCGGCCCACCACCAGGTTGATGTTGTTGGGGTAGCCGGCCCACCAACAGGTTGATGTTGTTGGGGTAGCCGGCCCACCAACAGGTTGATGTTCTTGGGGTAGCCGGCCCACCAGCAGGTTGATGTTGTTGGGGTAGCCGGCCCACCACCAGGTTGATGTTGTTGGGGTAGCCGGCCCACCACCAGGTTGATGTTCTTGGGGTAGCCGGCCCACCAGCAGGTTGATGTTGTTGGGGTAGCCGGCCCACCACCGGGTTGATGTTGTTGGGGTAGCCGGCCCACCAACAGGTTGATGTTCTTGGGGTAGCCGGCCCACCAGCAGGTTGATGTTCTTGGGGTAGCCGGCCCACCAGCAGGTTGATGTTGTTGGGGTAGCAGGCCCACCACCAGGTTGATGTTGTTGGGGTAGCCGGCTCACCACCAGGTTGATGTTCTTGGGGTAGCCGGCCCACCACCAGGTTGATGTTGTTGGGGTAGCCGGCCCACCACCAGGTTGATGTTGTTGGGGTAGCCGGCCCACCACCAGGTTGATGTTGTTGGGGTAGCCGGCCCACCACCAGGTTGATGTTGTTGGGGTAGCCGGCTCACCACCAGGTTGATGTTGTTGGGGTAGCCGGCCCACCACCAGGTTGATGTTGTTGGGGTAGCCGGCTCACCACCAGGTTGATGTTGTTGGGGTAGCCGGCTAACCACCAGGTTGATGTTGTTGGGGTAGCCGGCTCACCACCAGGTTGATGTTGTTGGGGTAGCCGGCTAACCACCAGGTTGATGTTGTTGGGGTAGCCGGCTCACCACCAGGTTGATGTTGTTGGGGTAGCCGGCCCACCACCAGGTTGATGTTGTTGGGGTAGCCGGCTCACCACCAGGTTGATGTTGTTGGGGTAGCAGGCCCACCACCAGGTTGATGTTGTTGGGGTAGCCGGCTCACCACCAGGTTGATGTTGTTGGGGTAGCCGGCCCACCACCAGGTTGATGTTGTTGGGGTAGCCGGCCCACCACCAGGTTGATGTTGTTGGGGTAGCCGGCTCACCACCAGGTTGATGTTGTTGGGGTAGCAGGCCCACCACCAGGTTGATGTTGTTGGGGTAGCAGGCCCACCACCAGGTTGATGTTGTTGGGGTAGCCGGCTCACCACCAGGTTGATGTTGTTGGGGTAGCCGGCCCACCAACAGGTTGATGTTGTTGGGGTAGCCGGCTCACCACCAGGTTGATGTTGTTGGGGTAGCCGGCCCACCACCAGGTTGATGTTGTTGGGGTAGCCGGCCCACCACCAGGTTGATGTTGTTGGGGTAGCCGAGCCGGCTCGGGGAGGCTTTGTACTTGTTATTTATAGAAAAGCAGGAACCACTAGAAGCCGATACAAGCTTGTTCCTGCAAAAACAGGAACCACAGTTATAGTTAAGGCACACATCATTATATATTTTAAGGTACACAGCATTATAGATGTTAAGGCACTCAGCATTATAGATGTTAAGGTATGCAGGATTATATATTTTAAGGTACTGTCACGTTCGTTCTCCTCCTCGTCTGAGGAGGAGCATGGATCGGACCAATACGCAGAGTGATATGAGTACATCTTCTTTTATTAGAGACGAAGACGAAACGAACAATATACAAACTAATACACAAAACAATAAACCACGAACGTGAAGCTACAAACGAAAGTGCACACACAGCTACTAACGTTAGACATAGACAAAACACACAAACATCCCATGTCACACCCTGACCTAACTAAACTAATAAAGAAAATCAATATAACAGAGGCCAGGGTGTGACAGGTACACAGCATTATAGATGTTAAGGCACTCAGCATTATAGATTTTAAGGTACACAGCATTATAGATTTTAAGGTACACAGCATTATAGATTTTAAGGTAGACAGCATTATAGATTTTAAGGTACACAGCATTATAGATGTTAAGGTACGCAGGATTATTGTAACGTCCTGACCAGAGTTCTTATGTGTTTTGCTTGTTTAGTGTTGGTCAGGACGTGAGCTGGGTGGGAATTCTATGTTGTGTGTCTAGTTAGTCTGTTTCTGTGTCCAGCCTAATATGGTTCTCAATCAGAGACAGCTGTCAATCGTTGTCCCTGATTGAGAATCATATATAGGTGGCTTGTTTTGTGTTGGGGATTGTGGGTGGTTGTTTCTTGTCTCTGTGTTTTGTCTGCACCAGATAGGACTGTTTCGGTTTGCCACATTTTGTTGTTTTATATCGTTGTAAGTGTTCACTGTTTTTTCGTTTAATTAAACATGTTGAGCACTGGCTACGCTGCGTGTTGGTCCGATCCCTGCTACACTCTCTCTTCTAGTGAAGAGAGGGAAGGCTGCCGTTACAATTATAGATTTTAAGGTACACAGCATTATAGATTTTAAGGTACACAGCATTATAGATTTTAAGGTACACAGCATTATATATTTTAAGGTACACAGCATTATATATTTTAAGGTACACAGCATTATATATTTTAAGGTACACAGCATTATAGATTGTAAGTCACACAGCATTATAGATGTTAAGGCACTCAGCATTCTATATTTTAAGGCACTCAGCATTTTTTGCTATATTAAGTACATATAAGGCCCTTCTAATTCCGATCTTCAGAGAAAACATAACAGGAAGCATAGAAATAGTGCACATAGAACAGATCTACCGCTTCTTAGACTTGCTTTCAATGAGAATGACAGATCCGTAACACACACGTCGATGTGAATTTGGTCCGGTCACCCAAAAAGTTACATATTGCAGCTTTAAAACTGAAGGTGGATTTAGCTAATTTGGTGAAGCCCGAGGAACCTCCAGAGTTAACCAACCCTGTGAGCAGGTTTGGTATCTCATGTTTTTATACTTGTGTAGTAGAGCTTTGTAAAAAAAAAAAAAAAAAAAAAAAAAAAAAAGGGAATAGTGAAGTGATCTACGGGACTTCAACGAGGACCAGCCAACCTTTTCATACAGGATGTAGTGATGCATATGAAAACTGTCGCCTGTGATAAGGCGAAGGGCGTAATGGTAGACGGCATTCAAATATTTAAGAGTAGGGCTGAATTCTGGTAAATGGTGTCACCATACACCTAGAAAAAAAGGTTCCTTATAAAACCAAAGTGTCCTATCGCTTGCTTCATATATGGAACCTCTAAAAGTTCTATATAGAACCCGTCTTTGTTCAGAACTCTAGAGGTTCTTCTTCACTGAGCCAAAATGGTTCCATAGAGAACCCTGTATGATGCCATTTATGATGTAAGGCAACTACTAATAAACAGTAATTAAGCTAAGCATATATAATAAACAATTCAATAATGGACAAAAGAATACCAGCATAGTTTTGAGATGTTATTGTCATTATATACAAACAGGTTGGAAATAAGCCCTGGTTGCCAGGGAGGCATCTCTGTTTGAATGATAAGATGGAGGCGGTGCGACCTCAGTCCACCCTGATGGTTGATGTAAGCCACCACTGTGGTGTTGTCCGTTCTCACCAGGACATGTCTTCCCTTCAGATGTGGAAGAGAAGACCGCAGGGCCAGCAGTACAGCTCGGCGCTCTAGTGTATTGATGTGCCTGCCGCTCCAAGTGGGTAGCCAACAGCCGCTGGCCACACCCCCCCAGCCGAACTGGGAGGTGTCTGTGCTGACCAGCTCCCGGCAGCACATCCTCAGCATCTCCAGGAGTGACAGTGCCACCTCAACAATGCCCTGAAGCACTGTGCGGTCACCCACAGCTGGCGGTGACGGTAGCGCTTTGGGTGCAGCCAGTGGGAGTTGAACCACCGTTGAAGAGGCTGGAGATGGAGCAGGCCCAGGGGAGTCAGCAACGAGGGCGCCGTCAGCAAGCCCAACAGGCGTTGGCAGGTTAGGACGGATACTATCCGCCCCTGCCGAAAGTGGTTGAGGCAAGTTAAGATCGCCTGAACCCTTCTGGTGGGCAGGCGTGCTCTCATGAGGACTGAGTCCAGTTCCATGCCAATGAAGGCCACCCTCTGGGGTAATGCCCAGCCCGCCGATGTGGGTCAGGTGCCTGTCTCTGTCTGACAGGACCTGGGTCCTGGTTGGTGCACAAATCAGCCAATCGTCCAGGTAATTGAGGATCAACAACCCTCGGGATGTGAGAGGTGCCAGGACAGCGGGTGCCAAGGAGAGGCCGAAGGGAAGAACCATGAATTCGTAAGCACTCCCTTCGAAAGCGAATCGGAGGTACTGCCAATGAGATGGGTGAACAGGAACATGGAAATATGCATCCCTCAGGTCCAGCGTCACAAACTACGGTCGCCCACCGTGGTGACACGAAGGCCCCTGAAGGACAGGGGCCGGCCCCGGAATTGAGTCGGTACACCTCGAGCATTGTGGACAACACCCATGGGGACTCGACACACTCCTCCCACTAGTGAGTATACTTCCACGCAAGATATTACACTTACCACTGACTTACCAAGCAAACTTCAGATAATTTGTACCTCAAACCATACGGACGTCCGCCGAGAAAATGAAAGAGAACGTGTGTGTACACGGGTGTAAATCTGTAAATCCTCACCTCGGATGGATACCAATATATTGGAGCGATCCAATATAGTGAAACATAACGTTTATTTCTAAGACTTAGAAAGTGTCACCCACAACAACAAACAAATACTTAAATACATGTAATTTTGTCCTTGAAATATTTAATTGAAATACTGTAGAATTATATTCAGTCCTATGGAGGACGCAAGGTTTTTCCATATTTTAATGGGGCGATTGGTGGTTTATCGGGTGCACCACTGGGGAGTGCCAATATAGCCGACAGGTGGTTTCAAAGGCTCTCAGTGCCAATACATAGCATGCGCAATCCAGGGTTTACATACGTCATTGGAATACATGGACCCGTCCCGGATGCCGTACTAAACCCGGACAGGATGTGGCTTTGAAGTACGTTACCAAAATGTGTTAGCTAAGAACAACGACTTGTAAGCATCATGACAAAAACATGTTTCCCCAAGAAAAAATAGCATTTGTATCAAAGTAGAGGATCGTGGCGGGGATGTGGCTACGTTATGGGAAACGTTTTCGGGAGAAAGAGTCGCCCTTCTCGAGTTACAGAACAAGACCGAGCGATTCTGGTCAGTTGTTGTTGCTAGCCTGTTTCAATAGTATGGATGCTAGCTAGCTTGCTGGCCTCGATTAACGTTAGCTAGCTGTCTGATCTACACACTAATTTGGGAACAATGCCTGCTAGCTAACGTTAGATAGTTATCAACACCCAGGCGCGATCATGGGACAGTCACAGTTGTTAAAACTGTGACATGACGTCTCAAAGTGATCAACAGTTGCCAGCTAACTATTAGATTAGCCAGTTGTGATCGCATCAGCAGTGCCCGAGCCTGCAAATGACAGGGTGTGACAGGTCTTTATAGCTAACTAGCTAGGGACTGTAGCCAGCTAACTATTTTCATGGCAGAATTAGCTAGCTAGCTATCTACATGGTAAACAATGTTCAGAAAAGAGTGTATTGAGGCGGTGTCTGATTGTCCCGTTGTGTATGTTCAACTCTCCAGCAACTGAAACAGCAGAGAGATAAACTGAAGCACTACCAGAAGAGAGTCACCCTGCAGCTGGAGAAGGAGAGGAGTCTGGCCAAGCAGCTGCTGAAGGATGGAAAGAAAGAGTGAGACTGGATACTTCACTTGTTCAGGCATCATCTAGGCTATAGCCAGGTCCCAGATCTTGTTGTAATGGGGTGTTTCCAGGTGAAATGAAGACCGGCGCGGTTGTTGAAGTCACTGGATTAATACACGTTGCAACAGGGAGACGCCTCCAGCACAGAAGCAGAGCAAAAATAACGAGCCGTTTCTGAGCAGGCCCTTACATCCATTTCTAATCACATATGTTCTCTAAACACATGACCAAAGACATAAGACAAGGCAGTGACTCACACAGTCTACAGATACAACAATAATAACCAGTGTCCTCAGAACTGGCACCTTTAGATTGGCTCCAACACTATCAGCACGTAGAACTGGCACCTTTAGACTGGCTCCCACACTATCAGAACATAGAACTGGCACCGTTAGACTGGCTCCCACACTATCAGCACATAGAACTGGCACCTTTAGACTGGCTCCAACACTATCAGCACATAGAACTGGCACCTTTAGACTGGCTCCCACACTATCAGCACATAGAACTGGCACCTTTAGACTGGCTCCCACACTATCAGCACATAGAACTGGCACCTTTAGACTGGCTCCCACACTATCAGCACATAGAACTGGCACCTTTAGACTGGCTCCAACACTATCAGCACATAGAACTGGCACCTTTAGACTGGCTCCAACACTATCAGCACGTAGAACTGGCACCTTTAGACTGGCTCCCACACTATCAGCACATAGAACTGGCACCTTTAGACTGGCTCCCACACTATCAGCACATAGAACGGGCACCTTTAGACTGGCTCCAACACTATCAGCACGTAGAACTGGCACCTTTAGACTGGCTCCAACACTATCAGCACATAGAACGGGCACCTTTAGACTGGCTCCAACACTATCAGCACATAGAACTGGCACCTTTAGACTGGCTCCAACACTATCAGCACATAGAACTGGCACCTTTAGACTGGCTCCCACACTATCAGCACATAGAACTGGCACCTTTAGACTGGCTCCAACACTATCAGCACGTAGAACTGGCACCTTTAGACTGGCTCCCACACTATCAGCACATAGAACTGGCACCTTTAGACTGGCTCCAACACTATCAGCACGTAGAACTGGCACCTTTAGACTGGCTCCCACACTATCAGCACGTAGAACTGGCACCTTTAGACTGGCTCCCACACTATCAGCACATAGAACTGGCACCTTTAGACTGGCTCCCACACTATCAGCACATAGAACTGGCACCTTTAGACTGGCTCCCACACTATCAGCACATAGAACTGGCACCTTTAGACTGGCTCCCACACTATCAGCACATAGAACGGGCACCTTTAGACTGGCTCCAACACTATCAGCACGTAGAACTGGCACCTTTAGACTGGCTCCAACACTATCAGCACGTAGAACTGGCCATAACATTCAACCTTGCACAAATACAATCCTGTGTATTACAGAATGGAAAAGTAGAATACATTGTGTTAAACCACTTAACTGCATATGAACGTTATTCATCTTAAATGTCCCATTACACTAGCAAACAGCTGGGACTACGAAGCTTTATCAAGTCTAGTCAAATCACCAATGCATGCATATCACCAGAATCTGACCTTTGAATTGTGTACTGACTGAATCTGATCAATGCATGACTAGCTGCTTGATGATAAGCAAAATAAACAGTTGTTATGTTAGGACTTATTGTGCAGTGTGTTGTTCTTCCACTCCGTAGGAAGGCACTGGTTCTTCTCAAGAAGAAGCGTTATCAGGATCAACTGCTAGACAAGACTGAGAAGCAGATATCAAACCTGGAACGCATGGTGAGGCTGAGGCTCTTCTTGGGTCCGATGGTGACTTTTTATACAACGTAACTACATTGATGTAATGTTTTGCACAGCCAACCTCTCTTCTAAAAGGTGTCCTGGCTGGGTATATCTTGGATGTTCTGTATGGTGAACGCTATCTTACTTAACGTACTGATATGTTTTCACAGGTTCAAGACATTGAGTTTGTCCAGATCGAGATGAAAGTCATTGAGGGGCTGAAGGTTGGAAATGACTGTCTGAAGAGTATGCATGAGGTAGGGTATGGTTCGCTTCTTAGTCCACGGTTTTCTATGGGGGGAATCTGCTCTTCCTCAGAATACAAATGAGGCACATGACAGAATAAGCCCACAGTCACACACTCACGTGCGGTTAGGCATGCACACACACTCACACAGGTGTAAGACGTTCAGCTCAGTGTCCTAAGTGTTCATGAATAAACCTCCACTGGCATGTAACCTCTTTTATGTGATCTGCACCCCTGGAAAACAGACTGTGTGTTAGCTAGCGTCACTGTGCACATTGTTTGAAGATTAAAGGATTAGGTTCCAAATCCCTGACTACAGCGAGCCTAGTGGTGTGACTGCTGCTGCGTATCCTGGGTTACACTGGCTGGCTGTCTGGCTGGCTGGCCACAACCTGCTCAGAGAATTATTCTCTTTAAGAGAGAAAATGTTTCATGTTTCATCTCTCTCTCTCTCTCTCTCTCTCTCTCCTCTCTCTCCTCTCTCTCCTCTCTCTCCTCTCTCTCCTCTCTCTCTCTCTCGCTGAGAATAAGTAAAGTAGAAGACTTTCTGCTCCTAACTTGACATTGTCCCTGTCTCGTCCTCTCAGGCCATGTCACTAGAGGACGTGGAGAGGATCATGGATGAGACCCAGGATGCTATAGAATACCAGAGGGTGAGATTCTCTGTTCCCATGGTGTCATCAATCAATTTGATATACCCCTTTTTACAGTCCTAACTCTTAATCCATCCCAAGTTCTTCAGTGTGTTGCTGCCCAGCTGACATGCTCTGCTCTGGTTGATCCTACAGCAAATAGATGAGATGCTGTCAGGCTCCCTGACTCAGGAGGATGAGGATGCTGTGTTATCTGAGCTGGAGGCTATCACTCAGGTGTGTATCATACTGAGCTACATCAGTCTCCTCTAGCTGTTATCTGAGCTGGAGACTATCACTCAGGTGTGTATCATACTGAGCTACATCAGTCTCCTCTGGCTGTTATCTGAACTGGAGACGATCACTCAGGTGTGTATCATACTGAGCTACATCAGTCTCCTCTGGCTGTTATCTGAACTGGAGGCTATCACTCAGGTGTGTATCATACTGAGCTACATCAGTCTCCTCTGGCTGTTATCTGAGCTGGAGGCTATCACTCAGGTGTGTATCATACTGAGCTACATCAGTCTCCTCTGGCTGTTATCTGAACTGGAGACGATCACTCAGGTGTGTATCATACTGAGCTACATCAGTCTCCTCTGGCTGTTATCTGAACTGGAGACGATCACTCAGGTGTGTATCATACTGAGCTACATCAGTCTCCTCTGGCTGTTATCTGAGCTGGAGGCTATCACTCAGGTGTGTATCATACTGAGCTACATCAGTCTCCTCTGGCTGTTATCTGAACTGGAGACGATCACTCAGGTGTGTATCATACTGAGCTACATCAGTCTCCTCTGGCTGTTATCTGAACTGGAGACGATCACTCAGGTGTGTATCATACTGAGCTACATCAGTCTCCTCTGGCTGTTATCTGAGCTGGAGACTATCACTCAGGTGTGTATCATACTGAGCTACATCAGTCTCCTCTGGCTGTTATCTGAACTGGAGACGATCACTCAGGTGTGTATCATACTGAGCTACATCAGTCTCCTCTGGCTGTTATCTGAACTGGAGACGATCACTCAGGTGTGTATCATACTGAGCTACATCAGTCTCCTCTGGCTGTTATCTGAACTGGAGGCTATCACTCAGGTGTGTATCATACTGAGCTACATCAGTCTCCTCTGGGTATAATACCAGGAGGTAGAGGAAGAGGGTGGTGAAACAACACCTGCCATGGAGGACCAAAACACTTCTGGTTTTCTTTTCCACCTGGTAGTTAATTGCACTTGACTGGTTTCCCAGGTCAGGTACTGATGACCTGAGCTGATCAAGTCCTGTTTAACCTGTGTAACCATTGTCTCCCTCTACTGCTGCAGGGTGAAGATGTAGAACTTCCAGAGGTCCCCACTGAGCCTCTACCAGAGGTCCCAGAACCAGCTGAGACAGAGCCAGGTAACAGTACTGTCTACCCTGTTACATTACCTCAATCATTATGATGGTAGTAGTAGTACTGTCTACCCTGTTACATTACCTCAATCATTATGATGGTAGTAGTAGTACTGTCTACCCTGTTACATTACCTCAATCATTATGGTGGTAATAGTACTGTCTACCCTGTTACATTACCTCAATCATTATGGTGGTAGTAGTAGTACTGTCTACCCTGTTACATTACCTCAATCATTATGGTGGTAATAGTACTGTCTACCCTGTTACATTACCTCAATCATTATGATGGTAGTAGTAGTACTGTCTACCCTGTTACATTACCTCAATCATTATGATGGTAGTAGTAGTACTGTCTACCCTGTTACATTACCTCAATCATTATGGTGGTAGTAGTAGTACTGTCTACCCTGTTACATTACCTCAATCATTATGATGGTAGTAGTAGTACTGTCTACCTTGTTACATTACCTCAATCATTATGATGGTAGTAGTAGTACTGTCTACCCTGTTACATTACCTCAATCATTATGATGGTAGTAGTAGTACTGTCTACCCTGTTACATTACCTCAATCATTATGATGGTAGTAGTAGTACTGTCTACCCTGTTACATTACCTCAATCATTATGATGGTAGTAGTACTGTCTACCCTGTTACATTACCTCAATCATTATGGTAGTAGTAGTAGTACTGTCTACCCTGTTACATTACCTCAATCATTATGATGGTAGTACTGTCTACCCTGTTACATTACTACCCTGTTACATTACCTCAATCATTATGATGGTAGTAGTAGTACTGTCTACCCTGTTACATTACCTCAATCATTATGATGGAGTAGTAGTACTGTCTACCCTGTTACATTACCTCAAGCATTATGATGGTAGTAGTAGTACTGTCTACCCTGTTACATTACCTCAATCATTATGGTGGTAGTAGTACTGTCTACCCTGTTACATTACCTCAATCATTATGGTGGTAAGTATTGACAGTCTCACAGTAAAAGCTGATCTAGGAACAGTTTGGCCTTTTTAGGTCATGTATTCATAGGATTATATGGACAGAGGGACCTGATCCTAGATCAGCACTCTTACTCTGAGACACATTGTAGATACAGTCCCTGACCATGGTTTCTTTGTTCTCAAGAGAGAAGACCAGCAAGGAACAAGGAGAACAGAGAGATGCTGGCAGCGTAGAGACAAGACTCAACAATAACAACAGTAGATGGAGCTAGTCCAACTGACTCAATAACAGTAGCAGCTGTGGATGGAGCTAGTCCAACTGACTCAATAACAGTAGCAGCTGTGGATGGAGCTAGTCCAACTGACTCAATAACAACAACAGTAGCTATGGATGGAGCTAGTCCAACTGACTCAATAACAACAACAGTAGCAGCTGTGGATGGGGCTAGTCCAACTGACTCAACAATATCAACAGTAGCTGTGGATGGAGCTAGTCCAACTGACTCAATAACAACAGTAGCTGTGGATGGAGCTAGTCCAACTGACTCAATAACAGTAGCAGCTGTGGATGGAGCTAGTCCAACTGACTCAATAACAACAACAGTAGCAGCTGTGGATGGAGCTAGTCCAACTGACTCAATAACAAAAACAGTAGCAGCTGTGGAGGGAGCTAGTCCAACTGACTCAATAACAAAAACAGTAGCAGCTGTGGAGGGAGCTAGTCCAACTGACTCAATAACAAAAACAGTAGCAGCTGTGGATGGAGCTAGTCCAACTGACTCAACAATATCAACAGTAGCTGTGGATGGAGCTAGTCCAACTGACTCAACAACATCAACAGTAGCTGTGGATGGAGCAAGTCCAACTGACTCAATAACATCAGTAGCTGTGGATGGAGCTAGTCCAACTGACTCAATAACATCAGTAGCTGTGGATGGAGCTAGTCCAACTGACTCAACAACAACAATAACAACAGTAGCTGTGGATGGAGCTAGTCCAACTGACTCAACAACAACAATAACAACAGTAGCTGTGGATGGAGCTAGTCCAACTGACTCAACAACATCAACAGTAGCTGTGGATGGAGCTAGTCCAACTGACTCAACAACAACAACAGTAGCTGTGGATGGAGCTAGTCCAACTGACTCAACAACAACAACAGCTGTGGATGGAGCTAGTCCAACTGACTCAACAACATCAACAGCTGTGGATGGAGCTAGTCCAACTGACTCAACAACATCAACAGCTGTGGATGGAGCTAGTCCAACTGACTCAACAACATCAACAGTAGCTGTGGATGGAGCTAGTCCAACTGACTCAACAACATCAACAGTAGCTGTGGATGGAGCTAGTCCAACTGACTCAACAACAACAGTAGCTGTGGATGGAGCTAGTCCAACTGACTCAACAACATCAACAGTAGCTGTGGATGGAGCTAGTCCAACTGACTCAACAACAACAACAGCTGTGGATGGAGCTAGTCCAACTGACTCAACAACATCAACAGCTGTGGATGGAGCTAGTCCAACTGACTCAACAACATCAACAGCTGTGGATGGAGCTAGTCCAACTGACTCAACAACATCAACAGTAGCTGTGGATGGAGCTAGTCCAACTGACTCAACAACAACAACAGTAGCTGTGGATGGAGCTAGTCCAACTGACTCAACAGTAGCTGTGGATGGAGCTAGTCCAACTGACTCAACAACATCAACAGTAGCTGTGGATGGAGCTAGTCCAACTGACTCAACAACAGTAGCTGTGGATGGAGCTAGTCCAACTGACTCAATAACATCAACAGTAGCTGTGGATGGAGCTAGTCCAACTGACTCAACAACAACAACAGTAGCTGTGGATGGAGCTAGTCCAACTGACTCAATAACATCAACAGTAGCTGTGGATGGAGCTAGTCCAACTGACTCAACAATATCAACAGTAGCTGTGGATGGAGCTAGTCCAACTGACTCAACAACAGTAGCTGTGGATGGAGCTAGTCATCATGCTGGTCTCTCACTGCATGGAGGAGCAGAATCCATCCAGACTCACTCTGCTGGTCTGTCCAGTCCCTGATCCCTCTCTGTCTCATAGAATGGAGTGCAGGTACGCCAGAAGTACACATTCCTCTTCGTAAAAACTTTATTGTCCCAACGTTGGACAATATGATATGTAGCAAAAACAGGAACAAATATGTACAAGCAGACACACACACCCCCCCCCCCCCTAGAACACCTAGGAGAACACCTAGGAGAACACCTAGGAGAACACCTAGGAGAACACCTAGGAGAACACCTAGGAGAACACCTAGGAGAACACCTAGGAGAACACCTAGGAGAACACCTAGGAGAACACCTAGGAGAACACCTAGGAGAACACTTGTGCTGAAGTCTCCTCTGGTCACTCTCTTTCTAATGATGAATTAAACACTAACGGGAAAATGATTGCCGTCTCAGTATATGGTTTGGATTGAATGGTAGCACTGTACAAATTCCTTTATAATTCACACGACTGAAAAATGAAGTTAGACGTAACCGAAGATAGATGTCATTTTAAAACCATTGTTTTCCATAATTAAAAGGCAGATCTGTGGCTTACAGACAACTCTGTGTCTCGGTCTTTTCACCTCATCTCCTATTGTACTCTGCTAGGTCAATAACAAGTTAAACACAGCACAACTAATTACACTATATGTCCACATTTTACTATTCATGTATCAGAAACACTATTTTAATTATTTTAAAGTCATATTTGATTGTTGTTTTTTAGCAATATGATCCCTTTTCATAGATGCTCACTGAAGACCATATTCAGTTTGTAGTATATAATCTCACCACAAGGTGGCACTAGACACCAGTGAGAGAGTTCTCAGAACCAGTTTAGAGACGAGTAAGTGTTATTGCCAAAGAAAAGAGAGGCCCAATCCCAAATCAACCCCTAGAACCTATTCAGAGAGTATTTGATTGGTATAAGCAGTATGGTGAAACTTTCCCCAAGGTCAGGGGTAGGCAGCCCTGTTCCTGGAGAGCCGCAGGATTGTGCTTTAAACCAACCTGGAAGACCAGGTGTGTTGAATTTGAGTAATTCGCTGAACTGATCAATTAGCTCAGCTGGTCAGATCAGTGATTGACTAAATTCAACACACCTGGTCTTCCAGGTCGGTTAAAGCAAAATACTGCATACCCCCCGACTCTCCAGGAACAGGGTTGCCTACCCCTGACCTAGCCTATCAGAGGGCAAGTTGGAGCTATTACCATATTGCTCCACTCTAGGGGTCAGTTTGGGATTGGGCCGTGATGTGTGAGATGTTGTATCCAGGTGAGAAAGCCACTGCATTGTTTACAGCCAGAACTACACTAAAGAGAACACTTTGGATGAACAATGAGCTAACACCAATTCTCCATTCTGTGTGAACAATATCACCCACGGACGGTGCTATGGAAAACAATTAGTTTGCCCCCATGGGTTTCCTACCTTACATAATGCTATTGTTTACAGCCCTCAAACTTAACTCAGGACCTTGAAACCAGTTCCACTGCATTTTTTACATTGTTCCCCTCTAATCAGGGACTGACTTAGACCTGGGACACCCAAGTGGGTACAATTTAATTATCAGGTGGACCAGAAAACCAGCTGGCTCTGGACCTCATAGGGTAAGAGTTGTATACCTCTGGTATAGGGTACAATAAAGTTTTCTATTGAAATATGTTTATGCAGATGATTGTATATCATTATTGTAGTGCATGTATACATGACCAGATAAGGTATTGTTGCTGTATTTAAAGAGGATACAATATGTTGGACCTGTCAAACATTGGAACACGAAGCTATGATGTCATTGTGTGGGTTAGTAGAACTGTTCCCACAACAGTCCACTTACTAGCCTAGTCATGGTGAGGACAGGAGTATTGGCACTGGCATCTCTCTCCCACTCTCTGGCTGCCTACCGGTCTCCCTCTCTGAGCAGTGTACCACAGCTCTGACTACCTGTCTCCCTCTCTGAGCAGTGTACCACAGCTCTGACTACCTGTCTCCCTCTCTGAGCAGTGTACCACAGCTCTGACTACCTGTCTCCCTCTCTGAGCAGTGTACCACAGCTCTGACTACCTGTCTCCCTCTCTGAGCAGTGTACCACAGCTCTGACTACCTGTCTCCCTCTCTGAGCAGTGTACCACAGCTCTGACTACCTGTCTCCCTCTCTGAGCAGTGTACCACAGCTCTGACTACCTGTCTCCCTCTCTGAGCAGTGTACCACAGCTCTGACTACCTGTCTCCCTCTCTGAGCAGTGTACCACAGCTCTGACTACCTGTCTCCCTCTCTGAGCAGTGTACCACAGCTCTCTGACTACCTGTCTCCCTCTCTGAGCAGTATACCACAGCTCTCTGACTACCTGTCTCCCTCTCTGAGCAGTATACCACAGCTCTCTGACTACCTGTCTCCCTCTCTGAGCAGTATACCACAGCTCTCTGACTACCTGTCTCCCTCTCTGAGCAGTATACCACAGCTCTCTGACTACCTGTCTCCCTCTCTGAGCAGTATACCACAGCTCTCTGCCTACCTGTCTCCCTCTCTGAGCAGTATACCACAGCTCTCTGCCTACCTGTCTCCCTCTCTGAGCAGTATACCACAGCTCTCTGCCTACCTGTCTCCCTCTCTGAGCAGTATACCACAGCTCTCTGCCTACCTGTCTCCCTCTCTGAGCAGTATACCACAGCTCTCTGCCTACCTGTCTCCCTCTCTGAGCAGTATACCACAGCTCTCTGCCTACCTGTCTCCCTCTCTGAGCAGTATACCACAGCTCTCTGACTACCTGTCTCCCTCTCTGAGCAGTATACCACAGCTCTCTGACTACCTGTCTCCCTCTCTGAGCAGTATACCACAGCTCTCTGACTACCTGTCTCCCTCTCTGAGCAGTATACTACAGCTCTCTGCCTACCTGTCTCCATCTCTGAGCAGTATACCACAGCTCTCTGCCTGGCTGGCTGGAGCCCAAGTCAGATGTGGACTGGATTCCACCCACAAGGCTTCGGCCCACACCGCTGCTGCCCTGAAGCCAGAACTACAGACCTCCTACTGCTGGTGACTAGCTGATCAGGAACAGGAAGTCTGGTTCCCTGAAGCCAGAACTACAGACCTCCTACTGCTGGTGACTAGCTGATCAGGAACAGGAAGTCTGGTTCACACACCTGTGAAAGGTAGTCTTCTAATGTTGTGGACATCTTCCTTCATAAACTATGCTGGCTCCTTGTAGAATGGATCATCTCTCCATGTGAAAACCTAGTAGCCATAAGGGTGGGCGTGTTCCACACAGCAGTGTCCTCCACTGAATACGTCACATTATGAGACATCTAGGACACTTCATGAAAACGTTCCCTGGTGTTATTTTCCAGCAGCAACTGACCATTTCAATTATACTTCCCCTGTGAGGAAAAGGGCTTGTGTCCTTCACCAGGCCCTTGTTCAGTTTCATACAGTCTGAATTGGTGTTACATGACTTGTAGGATTGGTATGTGAGGCTATTGATTTTGTTTGGTAACAAATATTTCCATGATGATGGTGATTTAAAAAAAAAAGTAATCATCATTCTTTGTTTTAAATATTTTTGTGATGTTTCATTTCACTATATCACCTGACGTGTAGATGCAGTCATACAGTCCCTGTAGAACGTCTACAGCCCCTTGGATTTATTCACATTTCAATGTGTTAAAGTGGGATTAAAAATTATACTTTTTTGTTTTATTTCAGCAAGCTACACTTTTTTTTTTTTTTTTTAAAGATGATTGAAAAATAAAACTTCTTGATTAGATAAAATGCCATCTACACACAATACAATATAATAAAGTGAAAACATGTTTGTAGAACATTTAGTCAATTTATTGAATTGAAAAATGGAAATATTTGCCATGTGTTTTGCAGTATTACTTTAGTGTCTTATTGCATACAAGATGCATGTTCTGGAATATTTGTATTCCTGTATATTTGTATTCTTCTTTTCACTCTGGCAATTGAGTATTGTGGAGTCACTACAATGTTGTTGGTCCATCCTCAGTTTTCTTCCATCACAGCCACTGAACTCTGTAACTGTTTTAAAATCACCACCAGCCGCATGGAAGAAAACTGCTTAGGGATGTCACCATGCGGCTGGTGGTGATTTTAAAACAGTTACAGAGTTCAGTGGCTGTGATGGAAGAAAACTGCTTAGGGATGTCACCATCACAGCCACTGAACTCTGTAACTGTTTTAAAATCACCAACAGCCACATGGTGACATCCCTAAGCAGTTTTCTTCCATCACAGCCACTGAACTCTGTAACTGTTTTAAAATCACCACCAGCCGCATGGTGACATCCCTAAGCAGTTTTCTTCCATCACAGCCACTGAACTCTGTAACTGTTTTAAAATCACCACCAGCCACATGGTGACATCCCTAAGCAGTTTTCTTCCTGTCCTGCAGCTCACTTCTCGAAGGAGGACTGCATCTTTGATGTCTGGATGGTTTAATACATCATCCACAGCATAGTTATTAGCTTGACCATGCTTAAAGAGATATCCAAAGTCTGATTTGTTACCCATCTACCAATCAATCACTGCCCTTCTTTGAGGCTTTCGAAAAGCCCCCTTGTCTTTGTAGTTGAATCTGTGCTTGAAATGTAATACTTGACTGAGGGACCTTCCAGATGTGTGTAAGGGGGACAGAGGAAGGGTTAGTCAATCATAAATCATGTCAAGCCCTATTATTTCACACACAGGGAATCCATATCATTTATGCACTCCATATCATTTATAATTGAGTAAAAAAAAAAAACATGAAATCAAAAAACAAACATGAAATCTATTTTAATCCCACATTTTAATGCAACAAAATTTGAAAAAAAAGTTCAAGGGGATGTAGACTTTCTATAGGCACTGTATATATTTATGAAATATAAAGCTTTATAGAACTATAATAAATCCTTGCCACCGTGCTTCTGCAACGCTTGCTGTTTGGGGTTTTAGGCTGGGTTTCTGTGTAAGCACTTTATAAATGCATTTGGTGTTATAAATACATTTTATTTGAAATCAATGTCAGAAATTCAAATGAATAATGCAACTAGTTTAACATATTTGGGCAGAGAGAGAAGGGGGTAGAAAGAGCGGGGAGAGGCGGTGTTTCAGAGAAGGCGGGGTGGTGCTCTTGTAATTGGAAAAGCTCCGCGATGTGACAAGACGCTTTGGCGAACACCGCAGAGATTGAGTGCGTGAGAGGGATTTGAGTGGGTGCACCGACCTAGAGAATCTTCCGTTTACTGTCTTTCTTTCAGCCACACGTACCTTCGCGGTCAATCGCATCACATCTTCTCTTCGTTTAGGCTACTCTCTCTACCCATTCGGCGTATTTCACTCGGATAACTTCTCTCTAAAGGAAAATACTGTTTATGGTTTTGACCGAAGATTTCAAGATGTCTCGCACCGACGAGGTTCACCGCATAACGGAGAATGTCTACAAGGTACTTCTACAACTATAAAAAGTTTGATGCCACAGTTTATTGACAGACGATATACTCCTACTCATAATATAAGTTATGTAAATATTTTGGAATGTGTTTTATTAGTGATATAATAGCATTTCCCCCCCATTCGGTGCGCATCTTGAACGGCGATTAGAATCTCTATTCACTCGAAGAGAATTCCGAGGGAACATTCGAAGCTCTTTATTGAAAGTCTTCCCTGTTCAATTATATTGGCCTACTTTTCTGAATAAATGTACTTTTCAAAATTACGACCTACCTCCCTAATGGCATTCTGTGAGTTATTATATGTATTTTACAGTCAATAGCAACGCGTAGCTTTCATTTTGTTGCCGTCCGTGGGTCATCAGGTAGGACTACATTTCTACAGGAAATCAGCGCTCCTCGGCGCAGCCGCACAATGTAGGCTACACGCCACTGTTCAGACATGTCTACTGCGCTATGCTTCTGCCATAATAGCTAGATCATGTTTGTAATACGTTCAGGCTCCATATTTGTTGATGTGAGAGATAGTGAACATGTAATGGACCGCTACATATGACACACACACCGTGGCACAGTCACATTTAATCAATAGATTCATTAC
>NC_052309.1:95024708-95092716 GCF_016432855.1 Salvelinus namaycush | reverse complement strand
AGAAGACTACCTCAACACTGCTGTTTCACAATCACTGTAAAGCACACAGAGACATAGATGTTTACATGGCTCAGATGGAAACGGTCCTAGTTTACACATTCTGGAGCCAGAGCATGGCAGACAGTTCCAACCTCTCCTAGACTCCTCCCTATTCTCTTCCCACCTCTCCCAACACCTCCTCACTCGTCTCCTGTTTCCTTATTCCCTCCAACACCTCCTCCCTTATTCTCCTTCCCTCACCATCTGCCCCCCCCCTCTCTTATTTGGCAACCAAGATCAGTCCAGATGTGACATGCCCCTAACTGTTAAAATGAGGATTAGTGGGATGTTAATCAGACTGTGGTTAAGGAGCAGCTCCTACCTCTGTCACCCCTCCCCCTCCAGACCAAGCCACAAAGCTTGCTACAGATCTAGGAACAGGCCCCCACCCCGTCCATGTGTTGTTCTTCATTGTCTTCTAAAAGGCTAAACTGATCCTAAATCAGCAGTCCTACACAGACACTGATACATATGGCCTGTGAACTCTGAATTGGGCCTGAGGGTTTGAGGCCAGCCCCTCTTTTCCCCTCCCTCTCCCATCTCCCTGCCACAGTGTTGTGTCGTGTTGACTTTCCCCATTGTCTGCCCTCCTTGGTCCTAACAACCAAGTTGCCTAGTAATATCACACACCCACACACACATCCCCGCCCCCAGCCCCGCCCCGCGAGATGACAAGCTGGCCTGGTGGAGATCAGACGTATGCACACACTCACCAAAACCTAGGCTGTGAGTGTCAGTCTGGAGACTCCTCTGATCTCAGAAAGCCTTACTAAGCCTATGAGTGTCAGGATGACCGGGTTCTGTGAGCGCCATGTCTAGAGTCTCTCTCTGCCTCTCTGCCCCTCTGCCTCTCTGCCTCTCTGCCTCTCTGCCTCTCTGCCTCTCTGCCTCTCTGCCTCTCTGCCTCTCTGCCTCTCTGCCTGTGTGTAGCTGTCCGTCTCCCACTAAGGCAAATAAAGTAGAGGGAGGGTGTGAGTCACTATACTGAGTCACTGTAGGGTTCAGAGGCCTGCCTGTCTCTCCTTCAGGTAGTAGAGAGATGGCAACTGATGGGAGTGGGGGCCACAAAAACTCATCATGAGGGGCCACAGTGGCTCGCGGGTCTGAGTACTCACATACATACCAACACATGCAGTCAGAGCCAGGGGACCGGAGCTAAATGGTCCCCCCGCGAACATAACATTTTAGCCCCCCCTTGACAGTAGAGAGAGATGTTTTAAGTTCATTTCAATTCTACACATTTTGCCATGGGTGTAGAGAAAATGTTGCAGTTTAAAAGCAAGTTTGTTGCAATTTTACACATTTTGCCATGGGGTGGAGAGAAGGTTTTTAGTTTGTATTATGATATCTGAGTGAGAGTAACTAACAGAACTCTATGGGGGCTCCCCGGTCGGTAATTCCATCATGATTACTACAGTGTTAGAAAGCTGGCTATACTAACGTACCAATCCACAACATGTTAGCTGACGTGGCTCATTGAGGGACTGTTCATGACTGACATACGCATTTCATTTTGACATTACACCTCTCAACAGTAAGTTGAGAAACCGACTGAGTAAATACAAATAAAAGTTTGTTTCATTGTGTTTTGGGAGATGAATCCACTACAAAAGGGGGGCCGTGGGGCCACATGCCCATCCCTGAGGTAGAGCGTGAGATTCCAACACACCCACTGCTGTGCTTACAAACCCTGCCCTGTACTCATGTAGGGACTCAAACCAAGGAGTGCCCCTTTACTGAACAACAGTGACACAATGAGATTCAACACACGCACGCGCACACACACACACACACACACACACACACACACACACACACACACACACACACACACACACACACACACACACACACACACACACACACACACACACACACACACACACACACACACACACACACACACACACACACACACACACACACACACAACTGCTGTGCTTACAAACCCTGCCCTGTACTCTGACACACACACAGTGGTGTCATGTGAGTCACACCAGCGTGTTGGCATCTCCTCCACCCGGTGCAGCCACCGTCTGCTTAGGCACACGTCCACCAGACCGCGTGGATGCATTCTCTAGTGAAATGACCCAGCAGGATTCAAATGTCTCCTAAACCACATCACAATCAATCCCCAGTCCTGCTAACAACCAATGAGGCTTGGGGAAACCCCAGACTAGTAGGAGACAGGAAACAGTATGGAGAGTGGAGTTCAAACCCAGTCAAGTCAGGTGACACGACCACGGCCAGTCAGGTGACACGATCAGTCAGGTGACACGACCACGGCCAGTCAGGTGACACAGCCAGTCAGGTGACACAGCCAGTCAGGTGACACGGCCAGTCAGGTGACAACGACCACGGCCAGTCAGGTGACAACGACCACGGCCAGTCAAGTGACAACGACCGCAGCCAGTCAGGTGACAACGACCAGTCAGGTCAGTCAGGTGACACGGCCACGGCCAGTCAGGTGACACCGACCACGGCCAGTCAGGTGACACGGCCAGTCAGGTGACAACGACCACGGCCAGTCAGGTGACAACGACCACGGCCAGTCAGGTGACACGACCACGGCCAGTCAGGTGACAACGACCACGGCCAGTCAGGTGACAACGACCACGGCCAGTCAGGTGACACGACCACGGCCAGTGGGCCTGTCTCCATGCCTTCACCTATACTACACTCATAGAAAAGCTGTTGTTGACCACCATTTATGTGTAACGTCTACTCTGACCGTGTCAGTTCTGAGAAGGGTGTAATTGCGGCCTGCAATTCAAGGCGTTCCTGCATGTGGGCGTTTCTGCATGTGCAGGAACCCCTCTGATCTTCTATTGGTCCATGTTTAAACTAGGACAGATGGAAGGTGGGGGCACTCCAGTACAGTAGGTGGCGTTAATGCACAATAATGTTGGATGACAGCCACGATAAACCCCACAGAAGAAGGGGCGGGGGTCGATAACGGTAGCTAGCTAGTGTTGGTCGGTATCCAGATTTTCCTATCGTCCTTCACTCATCCCGGGATTTACGGTATTACCGGCTTAGGTGTAACACGACCCCTAAGTGTAACTTGCTAGTTATCTAAGTTGGTTAGTGAATGAATAAGGTGACGGGGCATCATATTGTGTTTCTGCCGTGTTTGAGAAGGCAAAGCCCCGTGGAGGAGTTCTGTACAGCTGTCACTGCTAGCTTTTCATTTCCTTGTGGTTTTTCCCCTCTCCATTCTCGGCCCGTCTGCTCCTCCTCCTCCTTCTTCAGCAGAGCAGGCAGGCCCGTTGCCCTAGCGACTCTAGACAGACACAGCGGGTAGGGGTAGGACCTAGAGTAGGAGCTAAGGTAGGGGATAGGGTAGGGGATAGGGTAGGAGCTAGGGTAGGAGCTAGGGTAGGGGATAGGGTAGGGGATAGGGGCTAGGGTAGGGGATAGGGTAGGAGCTAGGGTAGGAGCTAGGGTAGGAGCTAGGGTAGGAGCTAAGGTAGGGGATAGGGTAGGGGATAGGGTAGGGGGTAGGGGCTAGGGTAGGGGCTAGGGTAGGAGCTAGGGTAGGAGCTAGGGTAGGGGATAGGGTAGGGGATAGGGTAGGGGATAGGGGCTAGGGTAGGGGATAGGAGCTAGGGTAGGAGCTAGGGTAGGAGCTAAGGTAGGGGATAGGGTAGGGGATAGGGTAGGGGATAGGGTAGGGGATAGGGTAGGAGCGAGGGTAGGAGCTACCGAATGTTATTTTTGGTGAGTTTGGACATTTACAAGCGAACGTGAACGAGAGACAATGTGCAAATGAAAAAAGTTGCCTTAATGTGTTTGGACTCCAGGAAGAATAGCTGCTGCCCAATGGCAAACCCTAATAAATACAAGTCGTTCCCCCACAGCAGAGGCAGGTCAGTTTGTCATGGCTAGTGGGTCCCCCTCTCCTGTCAGAGGAGATCAAGCTGCCAGTTAAGAGGCCTTCAAACTCTCCATCCCCTCAGAGCATGTAAAGCTAGGCAGTCTTTACATCATTCTACCATGGAAATGGACCTGGCTGTACCATGCAGTCACCCATAGCAGAGCCAACCAAATCAAATCAAACTTTATTTGTCACATGCACCGAATACAACAAGTGTAGACTTTACCGTGAATTGCTTACTTACAAGCCCTTAACCAACAGTGCAGTTCAAGAAGAAGAAAATATTTACCAAGTAGGCTAAAATAAAAGTAATAATAAAAACTAACACAATAAGTTTATATACAGGGGGCACCAGTACCGAGTCAGTGTGGAGGTTATATACAGGGGGCACCGGTACCGAGTCAGTGTGGAGGTTATATACAGGGGGCACCGGTACCGAGTCAGTGTGGAGGTTATATACAGGGGGCACCAGTACCGAGTCAGTGTGGAGGTTATATACAGGGGGCACCGGTACCGAGTCAGTGTGGAGGTTATATACAGGGGGCACCGGTACCGAGTCAGTGTGGAGGTTATATACAGGGGGCACCGGTACCGAGTCAGTGTGGAGGTTATATACAGGGGGCACCGGTACCGAGTCAGTGTGGAGGTTATATACAGGGGGCACCGGTAGCGAGTCAGTGTGGAGGTTATATACAGGGGGCACCGGTACCGAGTCAGTGTGGAGGTTATATACAGGGGTCACCGGTACCGAGTCAGTGTGGAGGTTATATACAGGGGGCACCGGTACAGAGTCAGTGTGGAGGTTATATACAGGGGGCACCGGTACCGAGTCAGTGTGGAGGTTATATACAGGGGGCACCGGTACCGAGTCAGTGTGGAGGCTATATACAGGGGGCACCGGTACCGAGTCAGTGTGGAGGTTATATACAGGGGTCACCGGTACCGAGTCAGTGTGGAGGTTATATACAGGGGGCACCGGTACCGAGTCAGTGTGGAGGTTATATACAGGGGGCACCGGTACCGAGTCAGTGTGGAGGTTATATACAGGGGGCACCGGTACCGAGTCAGTGTGGAGGTTATATACAGGGGGCACCAGTACCGAGTCAGTGTGGAGGTTATATACAGGGGGCACCGGTACCGAGTCAGTGTGGAGGCTATACACAGGGGGCACCGGTACCGAGTCAGTGTGGAGGTTATATACAGGGGGCACCGGTACCGAGTCAGTGTGGGGGTTATATACAGGGGGCACCGGTACCGAGTCAGTGTGGAGGTTATATACAGGGGGCACCGGTACCGAGTCAGTGTGGAGGTTATACACAGGGGGCACCGGTACCGAGTCAGTGTGGAGGTTATATACAGGGGGCACCGGTACCGAGTCAGTGTGGAGGTTATATACAGGGGTCACCAGTACCGAGTCAGTGTGGAGGTTATATACAGGGGGCACCAGTACCGAGTCAGTGTGGAGGTTATATACAGGGGGCACCGGTACCGAGTCAGTGTGGAGGTTATATACAGGGGTCACCAGTACCGAGTCAGTGTGGAGGTTATATACAGGGGGCACCAGTACCGAGTCAGTGTGGAGGTTATATACAGGGGGCACCGGTACCAAGTCAGTGTGGAGGTTATATACAGGGGGCACCGGTACCGAGTCAGTGTGGAGGTTATATACAGGGGGCACCAGTACCGAGTCAGTGTGGAGGTTATATACAGGGGTCACCGGTACCGAGTCAGTGTGGAGGTTATATACAGGGGGCACCGGTACCGAGTCAGTGTGGAGGCTATACACAGGGGACTCCGGTACCGAGTCAGTGTGGAGGTTATATACAGGGGGCACCGGTACCGAGTCAGTGTGGAGGTTATATACAGGGGGCACCGGTACCGAGTCAGTGTGGAGGCTATACACAGGGGGCACCGGTACCGAGTCAGTGTGGAGGCTATTAACAGGGGACTCCGGTACCGAGTCAGTGTGGAGGATATACACAGGGGGCACCGGTACCGAGTCAGTGTGGAGGTTATACACAGGGGGCACAGGTACCGAGTCAGTGTGGAGGTTATCTACAGGGGGCACCGGTACCGAGTCAGTGTGCGAGGGTACAGGCTAGTTGATGTAATCTGTACATGTAGGTGGGGGCGAAGTGACTATACATAGGTAACAAACAAACCGCAAGTAGCAGCAGTGTACAAAAGGGAGGGGGGGGGGGGTCAATATAAATTGTCCAGTGGCGATTTTTATGAATTGTTCAGCAGTCTAATGGCTTGGGGTAGAAGCTGTTGAGCGTCCTTTTGGTCCTAGACTTGGCACTCCGGTACCGCTTGCCATGCGGTAGCAGAGAAAACAGTCTTTAACTTGGGTGACTGGAGTCTCTGACAATTTTATGGGCTTTCCTCTGACACCGCCTATTATATAGGTCCTGGATGGCAGGAAGCTTGGCCCCAGTGATGTACTGGGCCGTTCACACTACCCTCTGTAGCGCCTTACGGTCAGATTCCGAGCAGTTGCCATACCAGGCGATGATGCAACCGGTCAGGATGCTCTCGATGGTGCAGCTGAAGAACCTTTTGAGGATTTGGGGACCCATGCCAACTCTTTTCAGGGCCAGATACCTACTACTACAACTACACAGGGCCAGATGCCTACTACTACTACACAGGGCCAGATGCCTACTACTACTACACAGGGCCAGATGCCTACTACTACTACTACACAGGGCCAGATGCCTACTACTACTACTACACAGGGCCAGATGCCTACTACTACTACACAGGGCCAGATGCCTACTACTACTACACAGGGCCAGATACCTACTACTACTACACAGGGCCAGATACCTACTACTACTACTACACAGGGCCAGATACCTACTACAACACAGGGCCAGATACCTACTACAAACACAGGGCCACTACTACAACACAGGGCCACTACTACTACACAGGGCCACTACTACTACAACACAGGGCCACTACTACTACACAGGGTCACTACTACTACTACTACTACTACTACAACACAGGGCCACTACTACTACTACTACTACTACTACAACACAGGGCCACTACTACAACACAGGGCCACTACTACAACACAGGGCCACTACTACTACACAGGGTCACTACTACTACTACACAGGGCCACTACTACTACTACTACTACTACTACTACTACAACACAGGGCCACTACTACAACACAGGGCCACTACTACAACACAGGGCCACTACTACAACACAGGGCCACTACTACTACACAGGGCCACTACTACAACACAGGGCCACTACTACTACTACACAGGGTCACTACTACAACACAGGGCCACTACTACAACACAGGGCCACTACTACAACACAGGGCCACTACTACTACACAGGGCCACTACTACTACACAGGGTCACTACTACAACACAGGGTCACTACTACAACACAGGGCCACTACTACTACACAGGGCCACTACTACTACACAGGGTCACTACTACTACAACACAGGGCCTCTACTACTACTACTACTACAACACAGGGCCACTACTACAACACAGGGCCACTACTACTACACAGGGCCACTACTACTACAACACAGGGCCTCTACTACTACTACAACACAGGGCCACTACTACTACACAGGGTCACTACTACTACAACACAGGGCCTCTACTACTACTACTACTACAACACAGGGCCACTACTACAACACAGGGTCACTACTACAACACAGGGCCACTACTACTACACAGGGCCACTACTACAACACAGGGCCACTACTACTACACAGGGCCACTACTACAACACAGGGCCACTACTACTACAACACAGGGCCTCTACTACTACACAGGGCCACTACTACTACAACACAGGGCCACTACTACTACACAGGGTCACTACTACTACACAGGGCCACTACTACAACACAGGGCCACTACTACAACACAGGGCCACTACTACAACACAGGGTCACTACTACAACACAGGGCCACTACTACTACTACACAGGGCCACTACTACTACTACACAGGGCCACTACTACAACACAGGGCCACTACTACAACACAGGGCCACTACTACTACTACACAGGGTCACTACTACAACACAGGGCCTCTACTACTACACAGGGCCACTACTACTACTACACAGGGCCACTACTACTACAACACAGGGCCACTACTACTACAACACAGGGCCACTACTACAACACAGGGCCACTACTACTACAACACAGGGCCACTACTACTACAACACAGGGCCTCTACTACTACACAGGGCCACTACTACTACAACACAGGGCCACTACTACTACAACACAGGGCCACTACTACAACAACACAGGGCCTCTACTACTACAACAACACAGGGCCTCTACTACTACAACAACACAGGGCCTCTACTACTACACAGGGCCTCTACTACTACAACACAGGGCCACTACTACTACAACACAGGGCCACTACTACTACAACACAGGGCCTCTACTACAACACAGGGCCACTACTACTACTACACAGGGCCACTACTACTACTACACAGGGCCTCTACTACTACTACACAGGGCCTCTACTACTACTACACAGGGCCACTACTACTACTACACAGGGCCACTACTACTACTACACAGGGCCACTACTACTACAACACAGGGCCTCTACTACTACTACACAGGGTCACTACTACTACACAGGGCCACTACTACTACTACACAGGGCCACTACTACTACAACACAGGGCCACTACTACTACTACACAGGGCCACTACTACTACTACACAGGGTCAGGGTCTCTAAAAGAAACACTTCCCTCCCTCCTTCAGGGTCTCTAAAGGAAACACTTCCCTCCCTCCTTCAGGGTCTCTAAAAGAAACACTTCCCTCCCTCCTTCAGGGTCTCTAAAGGAAACACTTCCCTCCCTCCTTCAGGGTCTCTAAAGGAAACACTTCCCTCCCTCCTTCAGGGTCTCTAAAAGAAACACTTCCCTCCCTCCTTCAGGGTCTCTAAAAGAAACACTTCCCTCCCTCCTTCAGGGTCTCTAAAGGAAACACTTCCCTCCCTCCTTCAGGGTCTCTAAAAGAAACACTTCCCTCCCTCCTTCAGGGTCTCTAAAAGAAACACTTCCCTCCCTCCTTCAGGGTCTCTAAAAGAAACATCTCCCTCTCAGCCTCTCGTCATCTGGCCTCCTTTCTGACGTCTGACAGATTCCCAAAAGAACAGCAAGAGAGACCTCAGCTCCCCTCAGCCCTATTCTGGGATCCTACACGTCCTTCTTTCAGAGTAGAACTGTGCCTGGCGAAGGCGAGAGGAGAGGGGGTGTGTGGGAGTCGGAGCACTGCAGTGAACAGGGCAAATGGGTGGTTAGTTGGATGTTGGGGTTTGGGTGGTGTTCAGTAGGGAGAAAACGGTTTGAAGGATTTTGAATTATAGATGGTAGAAACTGAACAATAACCAATAAGAACAAAGATTTGGTTTCTTTTGCCAAACCTTTTTCTACGGTGGGCCCTACTAACACTGCCATGGTCTCTCCACCTTGAAAAGCTGAGAGGAGGACATGGATGCTGTGTGTGTAGAATCATAGTGATGTGATTCCATGTGTAACAGGAAGGTCTTAGTGCCCTCATAACCAGAGAGTTATGTTAGCATTCCACAACAACCATGCACCAGGTGTTTCATTAAAAAGGTTCAAGCCCGGTTGCCAAGCGCAAGGAAGTCAACATGAGCCCTATGGACAGCCAACATGTGGTAGTTGAGACCCTTAGCATATTTTAAAATGGTTACAACTGAACTGAGTGTTTTAGTCCAGGTATTTCTGTAGGCTTATATATGCAGACCCCCCACTACAACAAAATACATTGTTTCAGGTCCAAACCCCAAGGCCCTTCCATATTCTGTAAGCTAGTTCGTTTCCTATAGGCCTAGGGCTCTAGGCTATGCAGTGTAAAAGGAAGGTTCTGTTCCCATCTGAAATATCAGCCTTCAGGTGTCAACTAGTTCAGGGTTTCCCAAACTTGGTCCTGCCCCCGGTGAACATGTTGTTTTTTGCCCTGGCACTACACAGCCGACTCAAATATTCAAAGCTTGATGAAGAGTTGATGATTTGAATCAGCTGTGTATTGCTAGGGGGAAACAGTGCACCCAGGGGGCCCAGGACACCCCCCTTCTCTGAAACACCACCTCCCCCCGCTCTCTCTCTCCCCATCTCTGAAACACCGCCTCTCACCGCTCTCTCTCTCCCCATCTCTGAAACACCACCTCTCTCTCTCTCCCCGCTCTGAAACACCGCCTCTCACCGCTCTCTCTCTCCCCGCTCTGAAACACCGCCTCTCACCGCTCTCTCTCTCCCCGCTCTGAAACACCGCCTCTCCCCGCTCTCTCTCTCCCCGCTCTGAAACACCGCCTCTCCCCGCTCTCTCTCCCCTTCTCTGAAAAACACCACCTCTCACCGCTCTTTCTCTCCCCGCTCTCTCTCTCCCCTTCTCTGAAACACCGCCTCTCCCCGCTCTTTCTCCCCTTCTCTGAAACACCACCTCTCCCCGCTCTCTCTCTCCCCTTCTCTGAAACACCACCTCTCCCCGCTCTGAAACACCGCCTCTCCCCGCTCTCTCTCTCCCCTTCTCTGAAACACCGCCTCTCCCCGCTCTGAAACACCGCCTCTCCCTGCTCTCTCTCTCCCCTTCTCTGAAACACCGCCTCTCCCCGCTCTCTCTCTCCCCTTCTCTGAAACACCGCCTCTCCCCGCTCTGAAACACCGCCTCTCCCTGCTCTCTCTCTCCCCTTCTCTGAAACACCGCCTCTCCCCGCTCTTTCTCCCCTTCTCTGAAACACCGCCTCTCCCCGCTCTGAAACACCGCCTCTGCCCGCTCTCTCTCTCCCCTTCTCTGAAACACCGCCTCTCCCCGCTCTCTCTCTCCCCTTCTCTGAAACACCGCCTCTCCCCGCTCTGAAACACCGCCTCTCCCCGCTCTCTTTCTCCCCTTCTCTGAAACACCGCCTCTCCCCGCTCTTTCTCTCCCCTTCTCTGAAACACCACCTCTCCCTGCTCTGAAACACCGCCTCTCCCCGCTCTCTCTCTCCCCTTCTCTGAAACACTGCCTCTCCCCGCTCTCTCTCCCCCCTTCTCTGAAACACCATCTCTCCCCCCTTCTCTGAAACACCATCTCTCCCCCCTTCTCTGAAACACCATCTCTCCCCTTCTCTGAAACACCATCTCTCCCCTTCTCTGAAACACCATCTCTCCCCTTCTCTGAAACACCATCTCTCCCCTTCTCTGAAACACCATCTCTCCCCTTCTCTGAAACACCATCTCTCCCCTTCTCTGAAACACCATCTCTCCCCTTCTCTGAAACACCATCTCTCCCCTTCTCTGAAACACCACCTCTCCCTGCTCTGAAACACCACCTCTCCCCTTCTCTGAAACACCGCCTCTCCCCACTCTGAAACACCGCCTCTCCCCTTCTCTGAAACACCGCCTCTCCCCGCTCTCTCTCTCCCCACTCTCTCTCTCCCCTTCTCTCCCCACTCTCTCTCTCCCCACTCTCTCTCTCCCCACTCTCTCTCTCCCCACTCTCTCTCTCCCCACTCTCTCTCTCCCCTTCTCTCTCTGCCCAAATATGTTAAACTAGTTACATTATTCTTTTGAATTTCTGACTTTGATTTCAAATCAAAATGTATTTATAAAGCCATTTTTACATCAGCAGATGTCACAACGTGCATATACAGAAACCCAGCTTAAACCCCCAAACAGCAAGTAATGCAGATGTAGAAGCACGGTGGCTAGAATGTATTATAGTTCTATAAAGCCCCAGGAGCGACTGAGAAACCCTGAACTAGCTAGTAATACACAGATCTAGCTGTCCTAGTAGATCAGTTGGTAGGCTGTTCTCTTAGGTCATCCATGGAACATGAACGCCTGGAAAGAAGCTCTTCCCAATATGAATCTAAGACAGAGGCTCCAGGATTATTTCTGCTGAACAGGTTTTGTGATGTTGAAATCCCCAGGGCCAATGTTTGAAGTACCTGTTACAACACAGCCTGCTAGCTGCTCTACCTCTACCTCCTCCTCCTTCCTGCCCTGTCAACCAAACACAAATGTGTAGGAATGTCTCCCTCACACACACACACACCCTGTTCTAGTGGACACAGTAGGGTGCCAACATGAAATACATTGAAAGAAGTTAATGTGTAATGAATCTATTGATTAAATGTGACTGTGCCACGGTGTGTGTGTCATATGTAGCCGGTCCATTACATGTTCACTATCTCTCACATCAACATAATATGGAGCCTGAACGTATTACAAACATGATCTAGCTATTATGGCAGAAGCATAGCGCAGTATGACATGTCTGAACAGTGGCGTGTAGCCTACATTGTGCGGCTGCGCCGAGGAGCGCTGATTTTCCTGTAGAAATGTAGTCCTACCTGATGACCCACGGACGGCAACAAAATGAAAGCTACGCGTTGCTATTGACTGTAAAATACATATAATAACTCACAGAATGCCATTAGGGAGGTAGGTCGTAATTTTGAAAAGTACATTTATTCAGAAAAGTAGGCCAATATAATTGAACAGGGAAGACTTTCAATAAAGAGCTTCGAATGTTCCCTCGGGAATTCTCTTCGAGTGAATAGAGATTCTAATCGCCGTTCAAGATGCGCACCGAATGGGGGGGGAAATGCTATTATATCACTAATAAAAACACATTCCAAAATATTTACATAACTTATATTATGAGTAGGAGTATATCGTCTGTCAATAACCTGTGGCATCAAACTTTTTATAGTTGTAGAAGCTTACCTTGTAGACATTCTCCGTTATGCGGTGAACCTCGTCGGTGCGAGACATCTTGAAATCTTCGGTCAAAACCATAAACAGTATTTTCCTTTAGAGAGAAGTTATCCGAGTGAAATACGCCGAATGGGTAGAGAGAGTAGCCTAAACGAAGAGAAGATGTGATGCGATTGACCGCGAAGGTACGTGTGGCTGAAAGAAAGACAGTAAACGGAAGATTCTCTAGGTCGGTTGCACCCACTCAAATCCCTCTCACGCACTCAATCTCTGCGGTGTTCGCCAAAGCGTCTTGTCACATCGCGGAGCTTTTCCAATTACAAGAGCACCACCCCGCCTTCTCTGAAACACCGCCTCTCCCCGCTCTTTCTACCCCCTTCTCTCTCTGCCCAAATATGTTAAACTAGTTGCATTATTCATTTGAATTTCTGACATTGATTTCAAATAAAATGTATTTATAACACCAAATGCATTTATAAAGTGCTTACACAGAAACCCAGCCTAAAACCCCAAACAGCAAGCGTTGCAGAAGCACGGTGGCAAGGATTTATTATAGTTCTATAAAGCTTTATATTTCATAAATATATACAGTGCCTATAGAAAGTCTACATCCCCTTGAACTTTTTTTTCAAATTTTGTTGCATTAAAATGTGGGATTAAAATAGATTTCATGTTTGTTTTTTGATTTCATGTTTTTTTTTTTTACTCAATTATAAATGATATGGAGTGCATAAATGATATGGATTCCCTGTGTGTGAAATAATAGGGCTTGACATGATTTATGATTGACTAACCCTTCCTCTGTCCCCCTTACACACATCTGGAAGGTCCCTCAGTCAAGTATTACATTTCAAGCACAGATTCAACTACAAAGACAAGGGGGCTTTTCGAAAGCCTCAAAGAAGGGCAGTGATTGATTGGTAGATGGGTAACAAATCAGACTTTGGATATCTCTTTAAGCATGGTCAAGCTAATAACTATGCTGTGGATGATGTATTAAACCATCCAGACATCAAAGATGCAGTCCTCCTTCGAGAACTGAGCTGCAGGACAGGAAGAAAACTGCTTAGGGATGTCACCATGCGGCTGGTGGTGATTTTAAAACAGTTACAGAGTTCAGTGGCTGTGATGGAAGAAAACTGCTTAGGGATGTCACCATGTGGCTGGTGGTGATTTTAAAACAGTTACAGAGTTCAGTGGCTGTGATGGAAGAAAACTGCTTAGGGATGTCACCATGTGGCTGTTGGTGATTTTAAAACAGTTACAGAGTTCAGTGGCTGTGATGGTGACATCCCTAAGCAGTTTTCTTCCATCACAGCCACTGAACTCTGTAACTGTTTTAAAATCACCACCAGCCGCATGGTGACATCCCTAAGCAGTTTTCTTCCATGCGGCTGGTGGTGATTTTAAAACAGTTACAGAGTTCAGTGGCTGTGATGGAAGAAAACTGCTTAGGGATGTCACCATCACAGCCACTGAACTCTGTAACTGTTTTAAAATCACCAACAGCCACATGGTGACATCCCTAAGCAGTTTTCTTCCATCACAGCCACTGAACTCTGTAACTGTTTTAAAATCACCACCAGCCACATGGTGACATCCCTAAGCAGTTTTCTTCCATCACAGCCACTGAACTCTGTAACTGTTTTAAAATCACCACCAGCCGCATGGTGACATCCCTAAGCAGTTTTCTTCCTGTCCTGCAGCTCAGTTCTCGAAGGAGGACTGCATCTTTGATGTCTGGATGGTTTAATACATCATCCACAGCATAGTTATTAGCTTGACCATGCTTAAAGAGATATCCAAAGTCTGATTTGTTACCCATCTACCAATCAATCACTGCCCTTCTTTGAGGCTTTCGAAAAGCCCCCTTGTCTTTGTAGTTGAATCTGTGCTTGAAATGTAATACTTGACTGAGGGACCTTCCAGATGTGTGTAAGGGGGACAGAGGAAGGGTTAGTCAATCATAAATCATGTCAAGCCCTATTATTTCACACACAGGGAATCCATATCATTTATGCACTCCATATCATTTATAATTGAGTAAAAAAAAAAAACATGAAATCAAAAAACAAACATGAAATCTATTTTAATCCCACATTTTAATGCAACAAAATTTGAAAAAAAAAGTTCAAGGGGATGTAGACTTTCTATAGGCACTGTATATATTTATGAAATATAAAGCTTTATAGAACTATAATAAATCCTTGCCACCGTGCTTCTGCAACGCTTGCTGTTTGGGGTTTTAGGCTGGGTTTCTGTGTAAGCACTTTATAAATGCATTTGGTGTTATAAATACATTTTATTTGAAATCAATGTCAGAAATTCAAATGAATAATGCAACTAGTTTAACATATTTGGGCAGAGAGAGAAGGGGGTAGAAAGAGCGGGAGAGGCGGTGTTTCAGAGAAGGCGGGGTGGTGCTCTTGTAATTGGAAAAGCTCCGCGATGTGACAAGACGCTTTGGCGAACACCGCAGAGATTGAGTGCGTGAGAGGGATTTGAGTGGGTGCAACCGACCTAGAGAATCTTCCGTTTACTGTCTTTCTTTCAGCCACACGTACCTTCGCGGTCAATCGCATCACATCTTCTCTTCGTTTAGGCTACTCTCTCTACCCATTCGGCGTATTCACTCGGATAACTTCTCTCTAAAGGAAAATACTGTTTATGGTTTTGACCGAAGATTTCAAGATGTCTCGCACCGACGAGGTTCACCGCATAACGGAGAATGTCTACAAGGTAAGCTTCTACAACTATAAAAAGTTTGATGCCACAGGTTATTGACAGACGATATACTCCTACTCATAATATAAGTTATGTAAATATTTTGGAATGTGTTTTTATTAGTGATATAATAGCATTTCCCCCCCCATTCGGTGCGCATCTTGAACGGCGATTAGAATCTCTATTCACTCGAAGAGAATTCCCGAGGGAACATTCGAAGCTCTTTATTGAAAGTCTTCCCTGTTCAATTATATTGGCCTACTTTTCTGAATAAATGTACTTTTCAAAATTACGACCTACCTCCCTAATGGCATTCTGTGAGTTATTATATGTATTTTACAGTCAATAGCAACGCGTAGCTTTCATTTTGTTGCCGTCCGTGGGTCATCAGGTAGGACTACATTTCTACAGGAAAATCAGCGCTCCTCGGCGCAGCCGCACAATGTAGGCTACACGCCACTGTTCAGACATGTCATACTGCGCTATGCTTCTGCCATAATAGCTAGATCATGTTTGTAATACGTTCAGGCTCCATATTATGTTGATGTGAGAGATAGTGAACATGTAATGGACCGGCTACATATGACACACACACCGTGGCACAGTCACATTTAATCAATAGATTCATTACACATTAACTTCTTTCAATGTATTTCATGTTGGCACCCTACTGTGTCCACTAGAACAGGGTGTGTGTGTGTGTGAGGGAGACATTCCTACACATTTGTGTTTGGTTGACAGGGCAGGAAGGAGGAGGAGGTAGAGGTAGAGCAGCTAGCAGGCTGTGTTGTAACAGGTACTTCAAACATTGGCCCTGGGGATTTCAACATCACAAAACCTGTTCAGCAGAAATAATCCTGGAGCCTCTGTCTTAGATTCATATTGGGAAGAGCTTCTTTCCAGGCGTTCATGTTCCATGGATGACCTAAGAGAACAGCCTACCAACTGATCTACTAGGACAGCTAGATCTGTGTATTACTAGCTAGTTCAGGGTTTCTCAGTCGCTCCTGGGGCTTTATAGAACTATAATACATTCTAGCCACCGTGCTTCTACATCTGCATTACTTGCTGTTTGGGGGTTTAAGCTGGGTTTCTGTATATGCACGTTGTGACATCTGCTGATGTAAAAATGGCTTTATAAATACATTTTGATTTGAAATCAAAGTCAGAAATTCAAAAGAATAATGTAACTAGTTTAACATATTTGGGCAGAGAGAGAAGGGGAGAGAGAGAGTGGGGAGAGAGAGAGTGGGGAGAGAGAGAGTGGGGAGAGAGAGAGTGGGGAGAGAGAGAGTGGGGAGAGAAGGGGAGAGAGAGAGTGGGGAGAGAGAGAGCGGGGAGAGGCGGTGTTTCAGAGAAGGGGAGAGGCGGTGTTTCAGAGTGGGGAGAGGGCGGTGTTTCAGAGAAGGGGAGAGGTGGTGTTTCAGAGCAGGGAGAGGTGGTGTTTCAGAGAAGGGAGAGATGGTGTTAGAGAAGGGAGAGATGGTGTTTCAGAGAAGGGGAGAGATGGTGTTTCAGAGAAGGGGAGAGATGGTGTTTCAGAGAAGGGGAGAGATGGTGTTTCAGAGAAGGGGAGAGATGGTGTTTCAGAGAAGGGGAGAGATGGTGTTTCAGAGAAGGGGAGAGATGGTGTTTCAGAGAAGGGGAGAGATGGTGTTTCAGAGAAGGGGGGAGAGATGGTGTTTCAGAGAAGGGGGGAGAGATGGTGTTTCAGAGAAGGGGGGAGAGAGAGCGGGGAGAGGCAGTGTTTCAGAGAAGGGGAGAGAGAGAGCGGGGAGAGGCGGTGTTTCAGAGCAGGGAGAGGTGGTGTTTCAGAGAAGGGGAGAGAAAGAGCGGGGAGAGGCGGTGTTTCAGAGAAGGGGAGAAAGAGAGCGGGGAGAGGCGGTGTTTCAGAGCGGGGAGAGGCGGTGTTTCAGAGAAGGGGAGAGAGAGAGCGGGGAGAGGCGGTGTTTCAGAGAAGGGGAGAGAGAGAGCGGGCAGAGGCGGTGTTTCAGAGCGGGGAGAGGCGGTGTTTCAGAGAAGGGGAGAAAGAGCGGGGAGAGGCGGTGTTTCAGAGAAGGGGAGAGAGAGAGCAGGGAGAGGCGGTGTTTCAGAGCGGGGAGAGGCGGTGTTTCAGAGAAGGGGAGAGAGAGAGCGGGGAGAGGCGGTGTTTCAGAGAAGGGGAGAGAGAGAGCAGGGAGAGGCGGTGTTTCAGAGCGGGGAGAGGCGGTGTTTCAGAGAAGGGGAGAGAGAGAGCGGGGAGAGGCGGTGTTTCAGAGCGGGGAGAGGTGGTGTTTCAGAGAAGGGGAGAGAGAGAGCGGGGAGAGGTGGTGTTTCAGAGAAGGGGAGAAAGAGCGGGGAGAGGCGGTGTTTCAGAGAAGGGGAGAGAGAGAGCGGAGAGAGAAAGAGCGGCGAGAGGTGGTGTTTTTCAGAGAGGGGGAGAGAGAGCGGGGAGAGGCGGTGTTTCAGAGCGGGGAGAGAGAGAGCGGGGAGAGGCGGTGTTTCAGAGCGGGGAGAGCGAGAGCGGTGAGAGGCGGTGTTTCAGAGCGGGGAGAGAGAGAGCGGTGAGAGGCGGTGTTTCAGAGCGGGGAGAGAGAGAGAGGTGGTGTTTCAGAGATGGGGAGAGAGAGAGCGGTGAGAGGCGGTGTTTCAGAGATGGGGAGAGAGAGAGCGGGGGGAGGTGGTGTTTCAGAGAAGGGGGGTGTCCTGGGCCCCCTGGGTGCACTGTTTCCCCCTAGCAATACACAGCTGATTCAAATCATCAACTCTTCATCAAGCTTTGAATATTTGAGTCGGCTGTGTAGTGCCAGGGCAAAAAACAACATGTTCACCGGGGGCAGGACCAAGTTTGGGAAACCCTGAACTAGTTGACACCTGAAGGCTGATATTTCAGATGGGAACAGAACCTTCCTTTTACACTGCATAGCCTAGAGCCCTAGGCCTATAGGAAACGAACTAGCTTACAGAATATGGAAGGGCCTTGGGGTTTGGACCTGAAACAATGTATTTTGTTGTAGTGGGGGGTCTGCATATATAAGCCTACAGAAATACCTGGACTAAAACACTCAGTTCAGTTGTAACCATTTTAAAATATGCTAAGGGTCTCAACTACCACATGTTGGCTGTCCATAGGGCTCATGTTGACTTCCTTGCGCTTGGCAACCGGGCTTGAACCTTTTTAATGAAACACCTGGTGCATGGTTGTTGTGGAATGCTAACATAACTCTCTGGTTATGAGGGCACTAAGACCTTCCTGTTACACATGGAATCACATCACTATGATTCTACACACACAGCATCCATGTCCTCCTCTCAGCTTTTCAAGGTGGAGAGACCATGGCAGTGTTAGTAGGGCCCACCGTAGAAAAAGGTTTGGCAAAAGAAACCAAATCTTTGTTCTTATTGGTTATTGTTCAGTTTCTACCATCTATAATTCAAAATCCTTCAAACCGTTTTCTCCCTACTGAACACCACCCAAACCCCAACATCCAACTAACCACCCATTTGCCCTGTTCACTGCAGTGCTCCGACTCCCACACACCCCCTCTCCTCTCGCCTTCGCCAGGCACAGTTCTACTCTGAAAGAAGGACGTGTAGGATCCCAGAATAGGGCTGAGGGGAGCTGAGGTCTCTCTTGCTGTTCTTTTGGGAATCTGTCAGACGTCAGAAAGGAGGCCAGATGACGAGAGGCTGAGAGGGAGATGTTTCTTTTAGAGACCCTGAAGGAGGGAGGGAAGTGTTTCTTTTAGAGACCCTGAAGGAGGGAGGGAAGTGTTTCTTTTAGAGACCCTGAAGGAGGGAGGGAAGTGTTTCCTTTAGAGACCCTGAAGGAGGGAGGGAAGTGTTTCTTTTAGAGACCCTGAAGGAGGGAGGGAAGTGTTTCTTTTAGAGACCCTGAAGGAGGGAGGGAAGTGTTTCCTTTAGAGACCCTGAAGGAGGGAGGGAAGTGTTTCCTTTAGAGACCCTGAAGGAGGGAGGGAAGTGTTTCTTTTAGAGACCCTGAAGGAGGGAGGGAAGTGTTTCCTTTAGAGACCCTGAAGGAGGGAGGGAAGTGTTTCTTTTAGAGACCCTGACCCTGTGTAGTAGTAGTAGTGGCCCTGTGTAGTAGTAGTAGTGGCCCTGTGTTGTAGTAGTAGTGGCCCTGTGTAGTAGTAGTAGTGGCCCTGTGTAGTAGTAGTGACCCTGTGTAGTAGTAGTAGAGGCCCTGTGTTGTAGTAGTAGTGGCCCTGTGTAGTAGTAGTAGTGGCCCTGTGTAGTAGTAGTAGTGGCCCTGTGTAGTAGTAGTAGAGGCCCTGTGTAGTAGTAGTAGAGGCCCTGTGTAGTAGTAGTAGTGGCCCTGTGTAGTAGTAGTAGTGGCCCTGTGTTGTAGTAGAGGCCCTGTGTTGTAGTAGTAGTGGCCCTGTGTTGTAGTAGTAGTGGCCCTGTGTTGTAGTAGTAGAGGCCCTGTGTAGTAGTAGAGGCCCTGTGTTGTTGTAGTAGTAGAGGCCCTGTGTTGTTGTAGTAGTAGAGGCCCTGTGTTGTTGTAGTAGTGGCCCTGTGTTGTAGTAGTAGTGGCCCTGTGTTGTAGTAGTAGTGGCCCTGTGTAGTAGTAGAGGCCCTGTGTTGTAGTAGTAGTGGCCCTGTGTTGTAGTAGTAGTGGCCCTGTGTTGTAGTAGTGGCCCTGTGTTGTAGTAGTAGTGGCCCTGTGTTGTAGTAGTAGTGGCCCTGTGTAGTAGTAGTAGTGGCCCTGTGTAGTAGTAGAGGCCCTGTGTTGTAGTAGTGACCCTGTGTAGTAGTAGTAGTGGCCCTGTGTTGTAGTAGTGGCCCTGTGTTGTAGTAGTGGCCCTGTGTAGTAGTAGTAGTGGCCCTGTGTAGTAGTAGTAGTGGCCCTGTGTTGTAGTAGTGACCCTGTGTTGTAGTAGTGGCCCTGTGTTGTAGTAGTGGCCCTGTGTTGTAGTAGTGGCCCTGTGTAGTAGTAGTGACCCTGTGTAGTAGTAGTGGCCCTGTGTTGTAGTAGTAGTGGCCCTGTGTAGTAGTAGTGGCCCTGTGTTGTAGTAGTAGTGGCCCTGTGTTGTAGTAGTGGCCCTGTGTAGTAGTAGTGGCCCTGTGTTGTAGTAGTGGCCCTGTGTAGTAGTAGTGGCCCTGTGTTGTAGTAGTGACCCTGTGTTGTAGTAGTGGCCCTGTGTTGTAGTAGTAGTAGTAGTAGAGGCCCTGTGTTGTAGTAGTAGTGACCCTGTGTAGTAGTAGTGGCCCTGTGTTGTAGTAGTAGTAGAGGCCCTGTGTTGTAGTAGTAGTGGCCCTGTGTAGTAGTAGTGGCCCTGTGTTGTAGTAGTGGCCCTGTGTTGTAGTAGTAGTAGTAGTAGAGGCCCTGTGTTGTAGTAGTAGTGACCCTGTGTAGTAGTAGTGGCCCTGTGTAGTAGTAGTGGCCCTGTGTAGTAGTAGTGACCCTGTGTAGTAGTAGTGACCCTGTGTAGTAGTAGTGGCCCTGTGTAGTAGTAGTGGCCCTGTGTTGTAGTAGTGGCCCTGTGTTGTAGTAGTGGCCCTGTGTTGTAGTAGTGACCCTGTGTAGTAGTAGTAGTGGCCCTGTGTTGTAGTAGTGGCCCTGTGTAGTAGTAGTGGCCCTGTGTTGTAGTAGTGGCCCTGTGTTGTAGTAGTGGCCCTGTGTTGTAGTAGTGGCCCTGTGTTGTAGTAGTAGTAGTAGTAGTAGTAGTAGTAGTGGCCCTGTGTAGTAGTAGTAGTGACCCTGTGTAGTAGTAGTGGCCCTGTGTTGTAGTAGTGGCCCTGTGTTGTAGTAGTGGCCCTGTGTTGTAGTAGTAGTAGTAGTAGTAGTAGTGGCCCTGTGTTGTAGTAGTAGTAGTAGTAGTAGTAGTGACCCTGTGTAGTAGTAGTGGCCCTGTGTTGTAGTAGTAGTGGCCCTGTGTAGTAGTAGTGGCCCTGTGTTGTAGTAGTGGCCCTGTGTTTGTAGTAGGTATCTGGCCCTGTGTTGTAGTAGGTATCTGGCCCTGTGTAGTAGTAGTAGTAGGTATCTGGCCCTGTGTAGTAGTAGTAGGCATCTGGCCCTGTGTAGTAGTAGTAGGCATCTGGCCCTGTGTAGTAGTAGTAGGCATCTGGCCCTGTGTAGTAGTAGTAGTAGGCATCTGGCCCTGTGTAGTAGTAGTAGTAGGCATCTGGCCCTGTGTAGTAGTAGTAGGCATCTGGCCCTGTGTAGTAGTAGTAGGCATCTGGCCCTGTGTAGTTGTAGTAGTAGGTATCTGGCCCTGAAAAGAGTTGGCATGGGTCCCCAAATCCTCAAAAGGTTCTTCAGCTGCACCATCGAGAGCATCCTGACCGGTTGCATCATCGCCTGGTATGGCAACTGCTCGGAATCTGACCGTAAGGCGCTACAGAGGGTAGTGTGAACGGCCCAGTACATCACTGGGGCCAAGCTTCCTGCCATCCAGGACCTATATAATAGGCGGTGTCAGAGGAAAGCCCATAAAATTGTCAGAGACTCCAGTCACCCAAGTTAAAGACTGTTTTCTCTGCTACCGCATGGCAAGCGGTACCGGAGTGCCAAGTCTAGGACCAAAAGGACGCTCAACAGCTTCTACCCCAAGCCATTAGACTGCTGAACAATTCATAAAAATCGCCACTGGACAATTTATATTGACCCCCCCCCCCCTCCCTTTTGTACACTGCTGCTACTTGCGGTTTGTTTGTTACCTATGTATAGTCACTTCGCCCCCACCTACATGTACAGATTACATCAACTAGCCTGTACCCTCGCACACTGACTCGGTACCGGTGCCCCCTGTAGATAACCTCCACACTGACTCGGTACCTGTGCCCCCTGTGTATAACCTCCACACTGACTCGGTACCGGTGCCCCCTGTGTATATCCTCCACACTGACTCGGTACCGGAGTCCCCTGTTAATAGCCTCCACACTGACTCGGTACCGGTGCCCCCTGTGTATAGCCTCCACACTGACTCGGTACCGGTGCCCCCTGTATATAACCTCCACACTGACTCGGTACCGGTGCCCCCTGTATATAACCTCCACACTGACTCGGTACCGGAGTCCCCTGTGTATAGCCTCCACACTGACTCGGTACCGGTGCCCCCTGTATATAACCTCCACACTGACTCGGTACCGGTGACCCCTGTATATAACCTCCACACTGACTCGGTACTGGTGCCCCCTGTATATAACCTCCACACTGACTCGGTACCGGTGCCCCCTGTATATAACCTCCACACTGACTTGGTACCGGTGCCCCCTGTATATAACCTCCACACTGACTCGGTACTGGTGCCCCCTGTATATAACCTCCACACTGACTCGGTACTGGTGACCCCTGTATATAACCTCCACACTGACTCGGTACCGGTGCCCCCTGTATATAACCTCCACACTGACTCGGTACTGGTGCCCCCTGTATATAACCTCCACACTGACTCGGTACTGGTGACCCCTGTATATAACCTCCACACTGACTCGGTACCGGTGCCCCCTGTATATAACCTCCACACTGACTCGGTACCGGTGCCCCCTGTGTATAACCTCCACACTGACTCGGTACCGGTGCCCCCTGTATATAACCTCCACACTGACTCGGTACCGGTGCCCCCTGTATATAACCCCCACACTGACTCGGTACCGGTGCCCCCTGTATATAACCTCCACACTGACTCGGTACCGGTGCCCCCTGTGTATAGCCTCCACACTGACTCGGTACCGGTGCCCCCTGTATATAACCTCCACACTGACTCGGTACTGGTGCCCCCTGTATATAACCTCCACACTGACTCGGTACCGGTGCCCCCTGTATATAACCTCCACACTGACTCGGTACCGGTGCCCCCTGTATATAACCTCCACACTGACTCGGTACCGGTGCCCCCTGTATATAACCTCCACACTGACTCGGTACCGGTGACCCCTGTATATAACCTCCACACTGACTCGGTACCGGTGCCCCCTGTATATAGCCTCCACACTGACTCGGTACCGGTGCCCCCTGTATATAACCTCCACACTGACTCGGTACCGGTGCCCCCTGTATATAACCTCCACACTGACTCTGTACCGGTGCCCCCTGTATATAACCTCCACACTGACTCGGTACCGGTGACCCCTGTATATAACCTCCACACTGACTCGGTACCGGTGCCCCCTGTATATAACCTCCACACTGACTCGCTACCGGTGCCCCCTGTATATAACCTCCACACTGACTCGGTACCGGTGCCCCCTGTATATAACCTCCACACTGACTCGGTACCGGTGCCCCCTGTATATAACCTCCACACTGACTCGGTACCGGTGCCCCCTGTATATAACCTCCACACTGACTCGGTACCGGTGCCCCCTGTATATAACCTCCACACTGACTCGGTACTGGTGCCCCCTGTATATAACCTCCACACTGACTCGGTACCGGTGCCCCCTGTATATAACCTCCACACTGACTCGGTACCGGTGCCCCCTGTATATAACCTCCACACTGACTCGGTACTGGTGCCCCCTGTATATAAACTTATTGTGTTAGTTTTTATTATTACTTTTATTTTAGCCTACTTGGTAAATATTTTCTTCTTCTTGAACTGCACTGTTGGTTAAGGGCTTGTAAGTAAGCAATTCACGGTAAAGTCTACACTTGTTGTATTCGGTGCATGTGACAAATAAAGTTTGATTTGATTTGGTTGGCTCTGCTATGGGTGACTGCATGGTACAGCCAGGTCCATTTCCATGGTAGAATGATGTAAAGACTGCCTAGCTTTACATGCTCTGAGGGGATGGAGAGTTTGAAGGCCTCTTAACTGGCAGCTTGATCTCCTCTGACAGGAGAGGGGGACCCACTAGCCATGACAAACTGACCTGCCTCTGCTGTGGGGGAACGACTTGTATTTATTAGGGTTTGCCATTGGGCAGCAGCTATTCTTCCTGGAGTCCAAACACATTAAGGCAACTTTTTTCATTTGCACATTGTCTCTCGTTCACGTTCGCTTGTAAATGTCCAAACTCACCAAAAATAACATTCGGTAGCTCCTACCCTCGCTCCTACCCTATCCCCTACCCTATCCCCTACCCTATCCCCTACCCTATCCCCTACCTTAGCTCCTACCCTAGCTCCTACCCTAGCTCCTATCCCCTACCCTAGCCCCTATCCCCTACCCTATCCCCTACCCTATCCCCTACCCTAGCTCCTACCCTAGCTCCTACCCTAGCCCCTACCCTAGCCCCTACCCCCTACCCTATCCCCTACCCTATCCCCTACCTTAGCTCCTACCCTAGCTCCTACCCTAGCTCCTACCCTAGCTCCTACCCTATCCCCTACCCTAGCCCCTATCCCCTACCCTATCCCCTACCCTAGCTCCTACCCTAGCTCCTACCCTATCCCCTACCCTATCCCCTACCTTAGCTCCTACTCTAGGTCCTACCCCTACCCGCTGTGTCTGTCTAGAGTCGCTAGGGCAACGGGCCTGCCTGCTCTGCTGAAGAAGGAGGAGGAGGAGCAGACGGGCCGAGAATGGAGAGGGGAAAAACCACAAGGAAATGAAAAGCTAGCAGTGACAGCTGTACAGAACTCCTCCACGGGGCTTTGCCTTCTCAAACACGGCAGAAACACAATATGATGCCCCGTCACCTTATTCATTCACTAACCAACTTAGATAACTAGCAAGTTACACTTAGGGGTCGTGTTACACCTAAGCCGGTAATACCGTAAATCCCGGGATGAGTGAAGGACGATAGGAAAATCTGGATACCGACCAACACTAGCTAGCTACCGTTATCGACCCCCGCCCCTTCTTCTGTGGGGTTTATCGTGGCTGTCATCCAACATTATTGTGCATTAACGCCACCTACTGTACTGGAGTGCCCCCACCTTCCATCTGTCCTAGTTTAAACATGGACCAATAGAAGATCAGAGGGGTTCCTGCACATGCAGAAACGCCCACATGCAGGAACGCCTTGAATTGCAGGCCGCAATTACACCCTTCTCAGAACTGACACGGTCAGAGTAGACGTTACACATAAATGGTGGTCAACAACAGCTTTTCTATGAGTGTAGTATAGGTGAAGGCATGGAGACAGGCCCACTGGCCGTGGTCGTGTCACCTGACTGGCCGTGGTCGTTGTCACCTGACTGGCCGTGGTCGTTGTCACCTGACTGGCCGTGGTCGTGTCACCTGACTGGCCGTGGTCGTTGTCACCTGACTGGCCGTGGTCGTTGTCACCTGACTGGCCGTGTCACCTGACTGGCCGTGGTCGGTGTCACCTGACTGGCCGTGGCCGTGTCACCTGACTGACCTGACTGGTCGTTGTCACCTGACTGGCTGCGGTCGTTGTCACTTGACTGGCCGTGGTCGTTGTCACCTGACTGGCCGTGGTCGTTGTCACCTGACTGGCCGTGTCACCTGACTGGCTGTGTCACCTGACTGGCTGTGTCACCTGACTGGCCGTGGTCGTGTCACCTGACTGATCGTGTCACCTGACTGGCCGTGGTCGTGTCACCTGACTTGACTGGGTTTGAACTCCACTCTCCATACTGTTTCCTGTCTCCTACTAGTCTGGGGTTTCCCCAAGCCTCATTGGTTGTTAGCAGGACTGGGGATTGATTGTGATGTGGTTTAGGAGACATTTGAATCCTGCTGGGTCATTTCACTAGAGAATGCATCCACGCGGTCTGGTGGACGTGTGCCTAAGCAGACGGTGGCTGCACCGGGTGGAGGAGATGCCAACACGCTGGTGTGACTCACATGACACCACTGTGTGTGTGTCAGAGTACAGGGCAGGGTTTGTAAGCACAGCAGTGTGTGTGTGTGTGTGTGTGTGTGTGTGTGTGTGTGTGTGTGTGTGTGTGTGTGTGTGTGTGTGTGTGTGTGTGTGTGTGTGTGTGTGTGTGTGTGTGTGTGTGTGTGTGTGTGTGTGTGTGTGTGTGTGTGTGTGTGTGTGTGTGTGTGTGTGTGTGTGTGTGCGCGTGCGTGTGTTGAATCTCATTGTGTCACTGTTTGTTCAGTAAAGGGGCACTCCTTGGTTTGAGTCCCTACATGAGTACAGGGCAGGGTTTGTAAGCACAGCAGTGGGTGTGTTGGAATCTCACGCTCTACCTCAGGGATGGGCATGTGGCCCACGGCCCCCCTTTTGTAGTGGATTCATCTCCCAAAACACAATGAAACAAACTTTTATTTGTATTTACTCAGTCGGTTTCTCAACTTACTGTTGAGAGGTGTAATGTCAAAATGAAATGCGTATGTCAGTCATGAACAGTCCCTCAATGAGCCACGTCAGCTAACATGTTGTGGATTGGTACGTTAGTATAGCCAGCTTTCTAACACTGTAGTAATCATGATGGAATTACCGACCGGGGAGCCCCCATAGAGTTCTGTTAGTTACTCTCACTCAGATATCATAATACAAACTAAAAACCTTCTCTCCGCCCCATGGCTAAATGTGTAGAATTGCAACAAACTTGCTTTAAAACTGCAACATTTTCTCTACACCCCATGGCAAAATGTGTAGAATTGAAATGAACTTAAAACATCTCTCTCTACTGTCAAGGGGGGGCTAAAATGTTATGTTCGCGGGGGGACCATTTAGCTCCGGTCCCCTGGCTCTGACTGCATGTGTTGGTATGTATGTGAGTACTCAGACCCGCGAGCCACTGTGGCCCCTCATGATGAGTTTTTGTGGCCCCCACTCCCATCAGTTGCCATCTCTCTACTACCTGAAGGAGAGACAGGCAGGCCTCTGAACCCTACAGTGACTCAGTATAGTGACTCACCCTCCCTCTACTTTATTTGCCTTAGTGGGAGACGGACAGCTACACACAGGCAGAGAGGCAGAGAGGCAGAGAGGCAGAGAGGCAGAGAGGCAGAGAGGCAGAGAGGCAGAGAGGCAGAGAGGCAGAGGGGCAGAGAGGCAGAGAGAGACTCTAGACATGGCGCTCCAGAACCCGGTCATCCTGACACTCATAGGCTTAGTAAGGCTTTCTGAGATCAGAGGAGTCTCCAGACTGACACTCACAGCCTAGGTTTGGTGAGTGTGTGCATACGTCTGATCTCCACCAGGCCAGCTTGTCATCTCGCGGGGCGGGGCTGGGGGCGGGGATGTGTGTGTGGGTGTGTGATATTACTAGGCAACTTGGTTGTTAGGACCAAGGAGGGCAGACAATGGGGAAAGTCAACACGACACAACACTGTGGCAGGGAGATGGGAGAGGGAGGGGAAAAGAGGGGCTGGCCTCAAACCCTCAGGCCCAATTCAGAGTTCACAGGCCATATGTATCAGTGTCTGTGTAGGACTGCTGATTTAGGATCAGTTTAGCCTTTTAGAAGACAATGAAGAACAACACATGGACGGGGTGGGGGCCTGTTCCTAGATCTGTAGCAAGCTTTGTGGCTTGGGTCTGGAGGGGGAGGGGTGGACAGAGGTAGGAGCTGCTCCTTAACCACAGTCTGATTAACATCCCACTAATCCTCATTTTAACAGTTAGGGGCATGTCACATCTGGACTGATCTTGGTTGCCAAATAAGAGAGGGGGGGGGCAGATGGTGAGGGAAGGAGAATAAGGGAGGAGGTGTTGGGAGGGAATAAGGAAACAGGAGACGAGGTGAGGAGGTGTTGGGAGAGGTGGGAAGAGAATAGGGGAGGAGTCTAGGAGAGGTTGGAACTGTCTGCCATGCTCTGGCTCCAGAATGTGTAAACTAGGACCGTTTCCATCTGAGCCATGTAAACATCTATGTCTCTGTGTGCTTTACAGTGATTGTGAAACAGCAGTGTTGAGGTAGTCTTCTCCCTCTCTCTTCAAGTGGTTGTGTTCCTAACCAACCGACCGCACCCTGACAGCCTGGCCAGGAGACAAGGGTGTGTCCCATCGTTACCTGCCCTCAGGTGTTCCCTCCTTCCCTTCCCAGCACCCCTCCCAAACTGTCAACACTACCACACTGCCAGTGGCAAGGAACACTCAGACACAATTATACCCCACGAACTTAATGTTAGGGTATAGTGACTGGTTAAATATGAGTTGACCAAGGGAAGAATGGGAATGTATGTGTGTTGGGGGGAGGGGCAGAGCACATGTTAAGCTGTCCTGAATAAGTGGGCCTGCCGGGAGCATACGTGGCCCCATTCTTATAGGACGGCTTGGGAGACTGATGATCTGCAACAGACAGTGCATCTTACTGTCAGAAGTAAACATCCAGCCAGACTGGCCCGCTACGGGGCCTTTCTACACCTTATCAAATGTCCACAGCCCACCCACAACTGATGCAAATTACACATTCAAATAACATGGCTTTTGTGCAATTATTCAAATGACATTTTCATTGCAGCCTAGAGTAGACTAGCATGTTGTACTCACTGGAAAACAATAATGCAATTATTCATTACATTACCCATAGGCTAGTCTAGGAAGGATAACTGAGTTGTAGGCTAGTCTAGGAAGGATAACTGAGTTGTAGGCTAGTCTAGGAAGGATAACTGTGTTGTAGGCTAGTCTAGGAAGGATAACTGAGTTGTAGGCTAGTCTAGGAAGGATAACTCTGTTGTAGGCTAGTCTAGGAAGGATAACTGAGTTGTAGGCTAGTCTAGGAAGGATAACTGAGTTGTAGGCTAGTCTAGGAAGGATAACTCTGTTGTAGGCTAGTCTAGGAAGGATCACTGTGTTGTAGGCTAGTCTAGGAAGGATAACTGTGTTCTAGTCTAGGGAGGATAACTGTGTTGTAGTCTAGGAAGGATAACTGTGTTGTAGTCTAGTCTAGGAAGGATAACTGTGTCGTAGGCTAGTCTAGGAAGGATAACTGTGTTGTAGGCTAGTCTAGGAAGGATAACTGTGTTCTAGTCTAGGAAGGATAACTCTGTTGTAGGCTAGTCTAGGAAGGATAACTCTGTTGTAGGCTAGTCTAGGAAGGATAACTGTGTTGTAGGCTAGTCTAGGAAGGATAACTGTGTTGTAGTCTAGGAAGGATCACTGTGTTGTAGTCTAGGAAGGATATCTGTGTTGTAGTCTAGGAAGGATCACTGTGTTGTAGTCTAGTCTAGGAAGGATAACTGTGTCGTAGGCTAGTATAGGAAGGATAACTGTGTTGTAGGCTAGTCTAGGAAGGATAACTCTGTTGTAGGCTAGTCTAGGAAGGATATCTGTGTTGTAGTCTAGTCTAGGAAGGATAACTGTGTTGTAGGCTAGTCTAGCTTGGATAACTGTGTTGTAGGCTAGTCTAGCTTGGATAACTGTGTTGTAGGCTAGTCTAGGAAGGATCACTGTGTTGTAGGCTAGTCTAGGAAGGATCACTGTGTTGTAGGCTAGTCTAGGAAGGATAACTGTGTTGTAGGCTAGTCTAGGAAGGATATCTGTGTTGTAGTCTAGGAAGGATAACTGTGTTGTAGGCTAGTCTAGGAAGGATAACTGTGTTGTAGGCTAGTCTAGGGAGGATCATTGTGTTGTAGGCTAGTCTAGGAAGGATAACTGTGTTGTAGGGTAGTCTAGGGAGGATCATTGTGTTGTAGACTAGTCTAGCTGGGATAACTGTGTTGTAGGCTAGTCTAGCTGGGGTAACTGTGTTGTAGGCTAGTCTAGGAAGGATAACTGTGTTGTAGGCTAGTCTAGCTTGGATAACTGTGTTGTAGGCTAGTCTAGGGAGGATAACTGTGTTGTAGGCTAGTCTAGGGAGGATCATTGTGTTGTAGACTAGTCTAGGGAGGATCACTGTGTTGTAGGCTAGTCTAGGAAGGATCACTGTGTTGTAGGCTAGTCTAGCTGGGATAACTGTGTTGTAGGCTAGTCTAGGAAGGACAACTGTGTTGTAGGCTAGTCTAGGGAGGATCACTGTGTTGTAGGCTAGTCTAGGAAGGATAACTGTGTTGTAGGCTAGTCTAGGAAGGATCATTGTGTTGTAGGCTAGTCTAGGGAGGATCATTGTGTTGTAGGCTAGTCTAGGAAGGATCACTGTGTTGTAGACTAGTCTAGGGAGGATCATTGTGTTGTAGGCTAGTCTAGGGAGGATAACTGTGTTGTAGGCTAGTCTAGGGAGGATAACTGTGTTGTAGGCTAGTCTAGGAAGGATAACTGTGTTGTAGGCTAGTCTAGGGAGGATCATTGTGTTGTATGCTAGTCTAGGGAGGATCATTGTGTTGTAGGCTAGTCTAGGAAGGATCACTGTGTTGTAGGCTAGTCTAGGAAGGATCACTGTGTTGTAGGCTAGTCTAGGGAGGATCATTGTGTTGTAGGCTAGTCTAGGGAGGATCATTGTGTTGTAGGCTAGTCTAGGAAGGATCACTGTGTTGTAGGCTAGTCTAGGAAGGATCACTGTGTTGTAGGCTAGTCTAGGGAGGATAACTGTGTTGTAGGCTAGTCTAGGGAGGATCATTGTGTTGTAGGCTAGTCTAGGAAGGATAACTGTGTTGTAGGCTAGTCTAGGAAGGATCATTGTGTTGTAGGCTAGTCTAGGGAGGATCATTGTGTTGTAGGCTAGTCTAGGGAGGATCATTGTGTTGTAGGCTAGTCTAGGAAGGATCATTGTGTTGTAGGCTAGTCTAGGAAGGATAACTGTGTTGTAGGCTAGTCTAGGGAGGATCACTGTGTTGTAGGCTAGTCTAGGAAGGATCACTGTGTTGTAGGCTAGTCTAGGAAGGATCACTGTGTTGTAGGCTAGTCTAGGAAGGATATCTCTGTTGTAGGCTAGTCTAGGAAGGATAACTGTGTTGTAGTCTAGGGAGGATCATTGTGTTGTAGGCTAGTCTAGGGAGGCTAACTGTGTTGTAGGCTAGTCTAGGGAGGATAACTGAGTTGTAGGCTAGTCTAGGGAGGATCATTGTGTTGTAGGCTAGTCTAGGGAGGATCATTGTGTTGTAGGCTAGTCTAGGGAGGATAACTGAGTTGTAGGCTAGTCTAGGGAGGATCATTGTGTTGTAGGCTAGTCTATGGAGAATAACTGTGTTGTAGTAGCAGATGAGACAACTGTCGGTTGTGACTGCTATGATTTGATTTCTCATTGTAGACAATTCAATAGCAGAAATACCATTAGATTTTTCTGAAATTCTGTTACTGATTAGGTAACAGAATTTTGAGATCGAATTACTTAATTCAAAAGCAAAATTGATATCAGTAAAAATGTTATAACTAATTGATAGGTCTAACTTGTTACTGCTGTGATCGTTCATTATCGTCCCTCATGAGGGAGAGAAGTAGAACGTATCTGAAGATGTTTGTTTTGGTAACGGAATTCCAAGGCACAAGGCAACGTTTCTTAAACTAGGAAGTAGGAAAAAACTATCCTAAACTAAATGGGTGTTGATATTAGTTGGCATGAATTTTTACTTCAACATTGTGTTTTGATGTAGTTTTTTATAGCTTAAGACTTTTTCTGGTTGATGTTTTCCGTAAGACTCCTGTTCCATCTGTTTGGCAAGAAATCAAAGCCTTTGCTTAAACATGTTTTGTTGTTGTTGAATGGAAACATTGTTGAAAAATTCATATCTGCCTTCATTTCTCAAATATAGACTCCTTTTCATTTGACACGCTGCTATAAACATCACATGTTGGTGCACATGGGTCCTTTGACATGGAAATGCCCATCTGCCTGTGCTGTACAGTCTGTCTGGTACTGCTGTCCATCAGCCCAATCCCATTGTCTGTGCTTCAGTTTCCCTTACTGACATCTCTATATACTACCTGTCTATTATATCTTCTCTGTTTTTCATCAATTACTACTTTGACATACCAGGATAGAGATGTCTGTCTCTGTATCAGTGGTCTTATACTAAATCTCATTATCTGTTGTCTCGTTTCTATCTCCGACATTAGATCTCTCTCTTTAGCGATACATTTTATTTTTTTCTCGTGGAAACATTTCAGTGACATTTCCCTCAGCAATTGCTGATGACTGCAGACAGGCACACAGAGAGAGAAATGATTAGTTTAGGGCCAGTGATAAGAGGACTTCCCCCCCTCTGCGCTCGGTTCCACAGATCTCTCATGTGGGAGAGGAGAACAGGTGGTTTCTTAGCAACAACATGCTGTTATGTGTTTCTGTCCTTCAGCGGAGAAGAGAGAAGATACCGTGTCTGTGGAGGTTTAGAGAGAGTGTGTTTGTCAGCATCCTCGTGCTTTGTATGTATTTTTGTGTGTGCTTACATACGTGTGCGTGTGAAGTGTAAAGACCCTGAAGAGACTAATGAAAAGCAGTTTCATCTCTCTCTAAAAGCCTTTATTGACAAAGAGCATATCAACTGGCACATTATCTATTTCCCAAACAGCATTATATTCCCTATATAGTGCACTGCTTTTGACCAGGGCCCAGGTAGTATATTCCCTATATAGTGCACTGCTTTTGACCAGGGCCCAGGTAGTATATTCCCTATATAGTGCACTGCTTTTGACCAGGGCCCAGGTAGTATATTCCCTATTATATTCCCTGCTTTTGACTAGGGCCCAGGTAGTTTATTCCCTATATAGTGCACTGCTTTTGACCAGGGCCCAGGTAGTATAATCCCTATATAGTGCACTGCTTTTGACCAGGGCCCAGGTAGTATATTCCCTATATATTGCATTGCTTTTGACCAGGGCCCAGGTAGTATATTCCCTATATATTGCACTGCTCTTGACTAGGGCCCGGGTAGTATATTCCCTATATAGTGCACTGCTTTTGACTAGGGCCCAGGTAGTATATTCCCTATATAGTGCACTGCTTTTCACCAGGGCCCAGGTAGCATATTCCCTATATAGTGCACTACTTTTGACCAGGGCCCAGGTAGCATATTCCCTATATAGTGCACAACTTTTGACCAGGGCCCAGGTAACATATTCCCTATATAGTGCACTACTTTTGACCAGGGCCCAGGTAACATATTCCCTATATAGTGCACTACTTTTGACCAGGGCCCAGGTAACATATTCCCTACTGCTTTTCACCAGGGCCCAGGTAGCATATTCCCTATATAGTGCACTACTTTTGACCAGGGCCCAGGTAGCATATTCCCTATATAGTGCACTACTTTTGACCAGGGCCCAGGTAACATATTCCCTATATAGTGCACTACTTTTGACCAGGGCCCAGGTAACATATTCCCTATATAGTGCACTGCTTTTGACCAGGGCCCAGGTAGTATAATCCCTATGTATTGCACTGCTTTTGACCAGGGCCCAAGTAGTATTTTCCCTATATATTGCACTGCTTTTGACCAGGGCCCAGGTAGCATATTCCCTATATATTGCACTGCTTTTGACCAGGGCCCAGGTAGTATATTCCCTATATATTGCACTGCTTTTGACCAGGGCCCAGGTAGTATATTCCCTATATATTGCACTGCTTTTGACCAGGGCCCAGGTAGTATATTGCACTGCTTTTGACTAGGGCCCAGGTAGTATATTCCCTATATATTGCACTGCTTTTGACCAGGGCCCAGGTAGTATATTCCCTATATATTGCACTGCTTTTGACCAGGGCCCAGGTAGTATATTCCCTATATATTGCACTGCTTTTGACCAGGGCCCAGGTAGTATAATCCCTATATATTGCACTGCTTTTCACCAGGGCCCAGGTAGTATAATCCCTATATATTGCACTGCTTTTCACCAGGGCCCAGGTAGTATATTCCCTATATATTGCACTGCTTTTGACCAGGGCCCAGGTAGTATATTCCCTATATAGTGCACTGCTTTTCACCAGGGCCCATAGGGACAGTAAAGGATTTATAGAAACTCTCCATCCCAAATGGCACCCTAATCCCTTATCCCAATAGGGCTCTGGTCAAAAGTAGTGCACTAAGGAGTAGTGTCATTTGAGATACAACCGTTTTCTCGGGGGTCCAGTGGGTTTTAAAAGGACCCTGACAACTATATGTCTCGGGGGTCCAGTGGGTTTTAAAAGGACCCTGACAACTATATGTCTCGGGGGTCCAGTGGGTTTTAAAAGGACCCTGACAACTATATGTCTCGGGGGTCCAGTGGGTTTTAAAAGGACCCTGACAACTATATGTCTCGGGGGTCCAGTGGGTTTTAAAAGGACCCTGACAACTATATGTCTCGGGGGTCCAGTAGGTTTTAAAAGGACCCTGACAACTATATGTCTCGGGGGTCCAGTAGGTTTTAAAAGGACCCTGACAACTATATGTCTCGGGGGTCCAGTAGGTTTTAAAAGGACCCTGACAACTATATGTCTCGGGGGTCCAGTGGGTTTTAAAAGGACCCTGACAACTATATGTCTCGGGGTTCCAGTAGGTTTTAAAAGGACCCTGACAACTATATGTCTCGGGGGTTCAGTGGGTTTTAAAAGGACCCTGACAACTACATGTCTCGGTGGTTCAGTGGGTTTTAAAAGGACCCTGACAACTATATGTCTCGGGGGTCCAGTGGGTTTTAAAAGGACCCTGACAACTATATGTCTCGGTGGGCCAGTGGGTTTTAAAAGGACCCTGCAGTCACCGCTGACAACTATATAAACATGCCATCCATCATCATATTACAGTTAACCTATAGCAATTCATCACCCATGTCCTCCTGTACTGTCAACCTATAGCAATTCATCCCCCATGTCGTCCTGTACTGTCAATCTATAGCAATTCATCACCCATGTCCTCCTGTACTGTCAATCTATAGTAATTCATCACCCATGTCCTCCTGTACTGTCAACCTATAGCAATTCATCACCCATGTCCTCCTGTACTGTCAACCTATAGAAATTCATCACCCATCTCCTCCTGTACTGTCAACCTATAGCAATTCATCACCCATCTCCTCCTGTACTGTCAACCTATAGCAATTCATCACCCATGTCCTCCTGTACTGTCAATCTATAGCAATTCATCACCCATCTCCTCCTGTACTGTCAACCTATAGCAATTCATCACCCATGTCCTCCTGTACTGTCAACCTATAGCAATTCATCACCCATGTCCTCCTGTACTGTCAATCTATAGCAATTCATCACCCATCTCCTCCTGTACTGTCAACCTATAGCAATTCATCACCCATCTCCTCCTGTACTGTCAACCTATAGCAATTCATCACCCATCTCCTCCTGTACTGTCAACATATAGCAATTCATCACCCATCTCCTCCTGTACTGTCAACCTATAGCAATTCATCACCCATGTCATCCTCGCTCTGCAGAACATCTAATAGAGTCTGAAATGACTTGTACTAGTCCCCAGAATGTGTTTCTGAAATGAAGCAGCATTTCAGCCCCATTACACCGCCTTAGGCCTGGAATATTGCATCTGTCAGAGATATCATAACATGGGTATGTGTGTGTGTGAGAGAGAGTGTGAGAGTGGCTGTGTAACTGTGTGTTCCTTTGTGAGAGAAGCTGTGAGGACTAGATGATCTACACACCCACCTTCTCTCCTTCGGGGGCGGATGGCTTAGACATTTTCTCTCCCACTCTCTCTTTTCCTCTCTCTCTCATCTCTTTCACTCCATCTCCCTCTCTCTTTTCCTCAGTGTTTCTCTAAAGAAATGCTAGAATAGCTCCCTCTCTGTCGCATCTCTCTCTGCATAGAAACCCAAGGCTGCACTGCTTTGTCAAAGGGCCTCGCCAGGGTGACTAATCAGTCAATCCACAATGAAGCATTGAAGGAATATTAGTCAGTGTAAATCTGAGTTGTGTGTGGTGATAGAGAGAGGCCAGTGTAAATCTGAGTTGTGTGTGGTGATAGAGAGAGGCCAGTGTAAATCTGAGTTGTGTGTGGTGATAGAGGGAGACCAGTGTAAATCTGAGTTGTGTGTGGTGATAGAGAGAGGCCAGTGTAAATCTGAGTTGTGTGTGGTGATAGAGGGAGAGAGGCCAGTGTAAATCTGAGTTGTGTGTGGTGATAGAGAGAGGCCAGTGTAAATCTGAGTTGTGTGTGGTGATAGAGGGAGACCAGTGTAAAGGGAGATATGACCATCAGAGCTGAGACAACAGTGTGTTGGGAGGGTTGTATGATGCACACGTTTGATGGAGCAGCCAGAGGTTCCTGCTAAAGAGAAGAGGAGGGAGAACAGAACAGAGGCATGGCTGGGCTAGTCTCTACTGCAATGAGGGGGCGGAAGACCTGGCCAGAGGGGGACAGACGAGCAGGGGGAGAAAGGGGAAAGAGAGGAGGGGGGAGTAAGTGCGAGAGAAGTGTAAATGGTCCCTTATTACTGGTGAGAGATCTGGTCTGTAATTACCCCGAGCGGGAGAGTGGGGGAAGGAGAGAAACAGAGGATAAGGAAGTGGTGTGAGGCCTCTATCTCTCTCTGTCATCGTGGGTCAGTGGGAATGGTTTGTTCACCTGTGCCTGACATAACGCATCTGTGGCTAGCAGTGGTCGCACCCACACACCCAGCCAACCTAGCAGCAGCTCACCTTTAGGCTGGCCTGGTCTGTGGCTGTTGCTAGCTAGCTGTGGTCTGTCTCTGGTCACAACCACCTACCCAGGCAACCTAGCAGTTCTCTTCCAGTTCACTGCAAGGCTAGCTTTTAACTGGCTTTTCTGTGGTTTTTGTCGCTAAAAAGCTGTGGTTACAGTCACGCCTACCCAGTCCAACCTAGCTTGTTGGACGCTTGTTGGACCTAACATCTGGTGTTGGAGACTCTGCAGAGGCTACTGCAAGGCTAGCTTTCACCTGCTTTAACATGTCAGCTGCTGTTGCTAGCTCCGGTCAGCTGCTGTTGCTAGCTCCGGTCAGCTGCTGTTGCTAGCTCCGGTCAGCTGCTGTTGCTAGCGCCGGTCAGCTGCTGTTGCTAGCGCCGGTCAGCTGCTGTTGCTAGCGCCGGTCAGCTGCTGTTGCTAGCGCCGGTCAGCTGCTGTTGCTAGTTCCGGTCAGCTGCTGTTGCTAGCTCCGGTCAGCTGCTGTTGCTAGTTCCGGTCAGCTGCTGTTGCTAGCGCCGGTAAGCTGCTGTTGCTAGCTCCGGTCAGCTGCTGTTGCTAGCTCCGGTCAGCTTTTTTTCTGGTACTGATACTCCATGTATATAGCTTCATTCTTGTGTATTTTATTTTATTTCGCTTGTGGTATTATTATAATACTACATTGTTGGGAAAGGGCTCGTAAGTAAAGTCAGTCAAATAAATAGAAGTGAAGTCTACACATGTTGTATTTGGTGCATGTGACATACATTAGCTTTTGCAGAAGCAGCTTCCTGGGGTCCAGTCTCCTCTGAACAGTTGATGTTGAGATGTGTCTGTTACTTGAACTCTGAAGCATTTATTTGGGCTGCAATTTCTGAGGCTGGTAACTCTCTAATGAACATATCCTCTGCAGCAGAGGTAACTCTGGGTCTTCCTTTTCTGTGGCGGTCCTCATGAGAGCCTGTTTCATCACAGCGCTTGATGATTTTTGCGACTGCACTTTAAGAAACAATCAAAGTTCTTGACATTTTCCGTATTGATTGACCTTCATGTCTTAAAATAATGATGGACTGTTGTTTCTCTTTGCTTATTTGAGCTGTTCTTGCCATAATATGGACTTGGTATTTTACCAAATAGGGCTATCTTCTGTGTACCACCCCCTAACTTGTCACAACTCAACTGATTGGCTCAAATTCACTAAGAAGGAAAGAAATTCCACAAATGAACTTTTAAGAAGGCACGCCTGTTTAATTGACTACCTCATGAAGCTGGTTGAGAGAATGCCAAGAGTGTGCAAAGCTGTCATCAAGTCAAAGGGTGGCTATTTGAAGAATCTCAAATATAAAATATATTTTGATTTAACACTTTTTTTGGTTACTATATGATTCTATATGAGTTATTTCATAGTTTTGATGTCTTCACTATTATTCTACAATGTAGAAAATAGTACAAATAAAGAAAAACCCTTGAATGAGTAGGTGTTCTAAAACTTTTGACCCGTAAAACAGATCCATTCTGTGCCTCCATTAGCCCACTAGCCAATGGTTGAGTGAGTGAGTCAGTCAGTGGAGTGCTACTGGTCTCCTCAGAAGACATTGGTCATTGCTCACTCATACTGTACTGTACAATACACACCTCTCACTCATACGGTACTGTACAATACACACCTCTCACTCATACGGTACTGTACAATACACACCTCTCACTCATACTGTACTGTACAATACACACCTCTCACTCATACTGTACAATACACACCTCTCACTCATACTGTACTGTACAATACACACCTCTCACTCATACGGTACTGTACAATACACACCTCTCACTCATACGGTACAATACACACCTCTCACTCATACTGTACAATACACACCTCTCACTCATACTGTACTGTACAATACACACCTCTCACTCATACGGTACAATACACACCTCTCACTCATACGGTACAATACACACCTCTCACTCATACTGTACAATACACACCTCTCACTCATACTGTACTGTACAATACACACCTCTCACTCATACGGTACTGTACAATACACACCTCTCACTCATACGGTACAATACACACCTCTCACTCATACGGTACAATACACACCTCTCAAACATACTGTACAATACACACCTCTCACTCATACGTTACTGTACAATACACACCTCTCACTCATACGGTACAATACACACCTCTCACTCATACTGTACAATACACACCTCTCACTCATACGTTATTGTACAATACACACCTCTCACTCATACGGTACTGTACAATACACACCTCTCACTCATACGGTACAATACACACCTCTCACTCATACGGTACAATACACACCTCGTACTGTACAATACACACCTCGTACTGTACAATACACACCTCTCACTCATACTGTACAATACACACCTCTCACTCATACGGTACTGTACAATACACACCTCTCACTCATACTGTACTGTACAATACACACCTCTCACTCATACGGTACTGTACAATACACACCTCGTACTGTACAATACACACCTCTCACTCATACTGTACTGTACAATACACACCTCTCAAACATACTGTACAATACACACCTCTCACTCATACGTTACTGTACAATACACACCTCTCACTCATACGGTACAATACACACCTCTCACTCATACTGTACAATACACACCTCTCACTCATACGTTATTGTACAATACACACCTCTCACTCATACGGTACTGTACAATACACACCTCTCACTCATACGGTACAATACACACCTCTCACTCATACGGTACAATACACACCTCGTACTGTACAATACACACCTCGTACTGTACAATACACACCTCTCACTCATACTGTACAATACACACCTCTCACTCATACGGTACTGTACAATACACACCTCTCACTCATACTGTACTGTACAATACACACCTCTCACTCATACGGTACTGTACAATACACACCTCGTACTGTACAATACACACCTCTCACTCATACTGTACTGTACAATACACACCTCTCACTCGTACTGTACAATACACACCTCTCACTCATACTGTACTGTACAATACACACCTCTCACTCATACTGTACTGTACAATACACACCTCTCACTCATACTGTACAATACACACCTCTCACTCATACTGTACTGTACAATACACACCTCTCACTCATACTGTACAATACACACCTCGTACTGTACAATACACACCTCTCACTCATACGGTACTGTACAATACACACCTCGTACTGTACAATACACACTTCTCACTCCTACGGTACTGTACAATACACACCTCTCACTCATACAGTACTGTACAATACACACCTCTCACTCATACGGTAAAATTCACACCTCTCACTCATACGGTACAATACACACCTCTCACTCATACTGTACGGTACAATACACACCTCTCACTCATACGGTACAATACACACCTCGTACTGTACAATACACACCTCTCACTCATACGGTACTGTACAATACACACCTCGTACTGTACAATACACACCTCTCACTCATACGGTACAATACACACCTCGTACTGTACAATACACACCTCTCACTCATACTGTACAATACACACCTCTCACTCATACGGTACAATACACACCTCTCACTCATACTGTACGGTACAATACACACCTCTCACTCATACGGTACAATACACACCTCGTACTGTACAATACACACCTCTCACTCATACGGTACTGTACAATACACACCTCGTACTGTACAATACACACCTCTCACTTCTACGGTACTGTACAATACACACCTCTCACTCATACTGTACTGTACAATACACACCTCTCACTCATACGGTACAATACACACCTCGTACTGTACAATACACACCTCTCACTCATACGGTACTGTACAATACACACCTCGTACTGTACAATACACACCTCTCACTTCTACGGTACTGTACAATACACACCTCTCACTCATACTGTACAATACACACCTCTCACTCATACGGTACGGTACAATACACACCTCTCACTCATACGGTACTGTACAATACACACCTCTCACTCATACTGTACAATACACATCTCTCACTCATACTGTACTGTACAATACACACCTCTCACTCATACTGTACAATACACACCTCTCACTCATACGGTACAATACACACCTCTCACTCATACGGTACTGTACAATACACACCTCTCACTCATACTGTACAATACACATCTCTCACTCATACTGTACTGTACAATACACACCTCTCACTCATACGGTACTGTACAATACACACCTCTCACTCATACTGTACAATACACACCTCTCACTCATACTGTACAATACACACCTCGTACTGTACAATACACACCTCTCACTCATACGGTACTGTACAATACACATCTCGTACTGTACAATACACACCTCTCACTCCTACGGTACTGTACAATACACACCTCTCACTCATACGGTACTGTACAATACACACCTCTCACTCATACGGTACTGTACAATACACACCTCTCACTCATACTGTACTGTACAATACACACCTCTCACTCATACGGTACTGTACAATACACACCTCTCACTCATACTGTACAATACACACCTCTCACTCATACTGTACAATACACACCTCTCACTCATACTGTACAATACACACCTCTCACTCATATGGTACTGTACAATACACACCTCTCACTCATACGGTACTGTACAATACACACCTCTCACTCATACTGTACTGTACAATATACACCTCTCACTCATACGGTACTGTACAATACACACCTCTCACTCATACGGTACAATACACACCTCTCACTCATACGGTACAATACACACCTCTCACTCATACGGTACAATACACACCTCTCACTCATACGGTACTGTACAATACACACCTCTCACTCATACGGTACTGTACAATACACACCTCTCACTCATACTGTACTGTACAATACACACCTCTCACTCATACGGTACTGTACAATACACACCTCTCACTCATACTGTACAATACACACCTCTCACTCATACTGTACAATACACACCTCTCACTCATACTGTACAATACACACCTCTCACTCATACTGTACAATACACACCTCTCACTCATATGGTACTGTACAATACACACCTCTCACTCATACTGTACTGTACAATATACACCTCTCACTCATACGGTACTGTACAATACACACCTCTCACTCATACGGTACAATACACACCTCTCACTCATACGGTACAATACACACCTCTCACTCATACGGTACTGTACAATACACACCTCTCACTCATACTGTACAATACACACCTTTCACTCATACTGTACAATACACACCTCTCACTCATACTGTACAATACACACCTCTCACTCATACTGTACAATACACACCTCTCACTCATACGGTACAATACACACCTCACTCATACTGTACAATATACACCTCTCACTCATACTGTACAATATACACCTCTCACTCATACGGTACTGTACAATACACACCTCTCACTCATACTGTACTGTACAATACACACCTCTCACTCATACTGTACAATACACACCTCTCACTCATACGGTACAATACACACCTCTCACTCATACGGTACAATACACACCTCTCACTCATACGGTACTGTACAATACACACCTCTCACTCATACGGTACAATACACACCTCTCACTCATACTGTACAATATACACCTCTCACTCATACGGTACAATACACACCTCTCACTCATACTGTACTGTACAATACACACCTCTCACTCATACTGTACTGTACAATACACACCTCTCACTCATACGGTACAATACACACCTCTCACTCATACTGTACAATATACACCTCTCACTCATACTGTACAATACACACCTCTCACTCATACTGTACAATACACACCTCTCACTCATACTGTACAATACACACCTCTCACTCATACTGTACAATATACACCTCTCACTCATACTGTACAATATACACCTCTCACTCATACTGTACAATACACACCTCTCACTCATACTGTACAATACACACCTCTCACTCATACTGTACAATATACACCTCTCACTCATACTGTACAATACACACCTCTCACTCATACTGTACAATACACACCTCTCACTCATACTGTACAATATACACCTCTCACTCATACTGTACAATACACACCTCTCACTCATACTGTACAATATACACCTCTCACTCATACTGTACAATACACACCTCTCACTCATACTGTACAATACACACCTCTCACTCATACTGTACAATACACACCTCTCACTCATACTGTACTGTACAATACACACCTCTCACTCATACGGTACAATACACACCTCTCACTCATACTGTACAATATACACCTCTCACTCATACTGTACAATACACACCTCTCACTCATACTGTACAATATACACCTCTCACTCATACTGTACAATACACACTTCTCACTCATACTGTACAATATACACCTCTCACTCATACGGTACAATACACACCTCTCACTCCTACAGTACTGTACAACACCTTCATATTATCCCCTGGATGAATACACTTCTACCGACTGATCTAACCTGATATAGGAGAGGGAAAACAGAGTGAGATCAAAAAATAAGTGTCCAACAGTTTTACCTTTTTGTTCTGTGTTCTCACTTCACACACGTCAATCATAGAGTTGCTGCACCTTGGGCATTTCTGTGTGCTGAGTCACAATCTGACCCGCATAAATGACTTCTGTCATTTGGTGTGTTTACTGTCTCTAGCCCTGAAACTCCTACTCCTCTTTTCAAACATCATGAAATCAGATAACTGAGGTTGACAGAACTGTTGATTGTGTACACATGTTGATTTGATGACTGCTACAGCTACTGGGTAATCTGTATCAGTGTTGATTAGATGACTGCTACAGCTACTGGGTAATCTGTATCAGTGTTGATTAGATGACTGCTACAGCTACTGGGTAATCTGTATCAGTGTTGATTAGATTACAGCTACAGCTACTGGGTAATCTGTATCGGTGTTGATTTGATGACAGCTACAGCTACTGGGTAATCTGTATCAGTGTTGATTAGATGACTGCTACAGCTACTGGGTAATCTGTATCGGTGTTGATTAGATGACTGCTACAGCTACTGGGTAATCTGTATCAGTGTTGATTAGATTACAGCTACAGCTACTGGGTAATCTGTATCAGTGTTGATTTGATGACTGCTACAGCTACTGGGTAATCTGTATCGGTGTTGATTTGATGACTGCTACAGCTACTGGGTAATCTGTATCAGTGTTGATTTGATGACTGCTACAGCTACTGGGTAATCTGTATCAGTGTTGATTTGATGACTGCTACAGCTACTGGGTCATCTGTATCAGTGTTGATTTGATGACTGCTACAGCTACTGGGTCATCTGTATCAGTGTTGATTTGATGACTGCTACAGCTACTGGGTAATCTGTATCAGTGTTGATTTGATGACTGCTACAGCTACTGGGTCATCTGTATCAGTGTTGATTTGATGACTGCTACAGCTACTGGGTCATCTGTATCAGTGTTGATTAGATGACTGCTACAGCTACTGGGTCATCTGTATCAGTGTTGATTTGATGACTGCTACAGCTACTGGGTAATCTGTATCAGTGTTGATTTGATGACAGCTACTGGGTAATCTGTATCAGTGTTGATTAGATTACAGCTACTGGGTCATCTGTATCAGTGTTGATTTGATGACTGCTACAGCTACTGGGTAATCTGTATCGGTGTTGATTTGATGACTGCTACAGCTACTGGGTAATCTGTATCAGTGTTGATTTGATGACAGCTACTGGGTAATCTGTATCGGTGTTGATTTGATGACTGCTACAGCTACTGGGTAATCTGTATCAGTGTTGATTTGATGACAGCTACTGGGTCATCTGTATCAGTGTTGATTTGATGACTGCTACAGCTACTGGGTAATCTGTATCAGTGTTGATTTGATGACAGCTACTGGGTAATCTGTATCAGTGTTGATTATATTACAGCTACTGGGTCATCTGTATCAGTGTTGATTAGATGACTGCTACAGCTACTGGGTCATCTGTATCAGTGTTGATTTGATGACTGCTACAGCTACTGGGTCATCTGTATCAGTGTTGATTTGATGACTGCTACAGCTACTGGGTAATCTGTATCAGTGTTGATTAGATGACAGCTACAGCTACTGGGTCATCTGTATCAGTGTTGATTAGATGACTGCTACAGCTACTGGGTCATCTGTATCAGTGTTGATTTGATGACTGCTACAGCTACTGGGTAATCTGTATCAGTGTTGATTAGATGACAGCTACAGCTACTGGGTCATCTGTATCAGTGTTGATTAGATGACTGCTACAGCTACTGGGTCATCTGTATCGGTGTTGATTTGATGACTGCTACAGCTACTGGGTCATCTGTATCAGTGTTGATTTGATGACTGCTACAGCTACTGGGTAATCTGTATCGGTGTTGATTTGATGACTGCTACAGCTACTGGGTAATCTGTATCGGTGTTGATTTGATGACTGCTACAGCTACTGGGTCATCTGTATCGGTGTTGATTTGATGACTGCTACAGCTACTGGGTCATCTGTATCAGTGTTGATTTGATGACTGCTACAGCTACTGGGTCATCTGTATCAGTGTTGATTTGATGACTGCTACAGCTACTGGGTCATCTGTATCAGTGTTGATTTGATGACTGCTACAGCTACTGGGTCATCTGTATCAGTGTTGATTTGATGACTGCTACAGCTACTGGGTCATCTGTATCAGTGTTGATTAGATGACTGCTACAGCTACTGGGTCATCTGTATCAGTGTTGATTTGATGACTGCTACAGCTACTGGGTCATCTGTATCAGTGTTGATTTGATGACTGCTACAGCTACTGGGTCATCTGTATCAGTGTTGATTTGATGACTGCTACAGCTACTGGGTAATCTGTATCGGTGTTGATTTGATGACTGCTACAGCTACTGGGTAATCTGTATCGGTGTTGAGATGGTGACTGCTACAGCTACTGGGTCATCTGTATCAGTGTTGGGTCAAAGGAACACGGCGTTAAATCCTTTATGGACCTGCTTTGACATTCACAGCTCAACACAACACAGAAGCTCTTTCTGTGTGATTCTCATTACGGCAACACAGCACAGAAGCTCTTTCTGTGTGATTCTCAACACGGCAACACAGCACAGAAGAACTGCAAAACATTCTGAACACACTAGGCTTGCGTCCCAAAGGGCACAATAGTGCACTACTTTTGACCAGAACCCTACATAGGGAATAGGGTGCAATTTGGGACGCAGTCTGTGTTCTCCAGAGAGGGATGTTTTGAACAAAATAACTAATTTATGAATGTCTTCAGTTGGTAACAGTTAGCAGCTCAGAGAGAGTGAATTAGGGACAAACTGGAGCCCAATAAGCAGCAGCCCTTACTCTCCAGATCACTGTTGCCATAGAAACCAACCAGCGCTTTGTTGTTGCTTTCTAACTGAGCACTGTGGTTGTTCCAGGAGGAGGGGGTGATGAAGGGTTAGTAGTACTCCATAAACAAACAGGAGATCACACAGCGTTCCCCCTCCAGCCAACGATCATCTGGTAGTGAGTGTTGGTACTGCAGCCTGACAGAGGGAGGATGTTTATGGCAGGAGACCTGGCTTCCTTCTCACTACCTGAGCCTCTAGCTAATAGATGACTATGGGACCAACAGAGAGAGAGAGAGAGAGAGCACTCCATCTCAGACTACCTGCCGGAGTCTAGCCAGATGGCTGCATGAGACATCTCTGTACTGATGGTTAAATGGTGAAATAGTGTGTTCTCGCTCTCTCTGCCCATTTCTAAATGTTTCTACTTCATAGTCTCCAGCACCACTCCAACATTGTGTGTTTCTATATAGTAATAAAGATGGAGGAAGATGCCTGTTCCCAATGACATCATCGGTGTGCATCGGAATTTTAACCAATTATGAAGAGGCATTGCCTACTAACTGTCTACTAATTGGTTGATCATGTCATTGGAAACACTCATCTTTATCTTTCTTACTACAAAACATAGAATTGTGCAAATGTTGATGTTGGTGCTGGAGATGATATGAATCTGCAGGCCTTTAGTTGCTGCCTCTCTCTCGCTCTCTATTTCTCTAGCTCTCTGCCTCCCTGCTCACCAAGCCTGTCCACTCCAAACACTGAGCTTCTGCCTTTCTAGCTCTCTGCCTCCCTGCTCACCAAGCCAGGCCTGTCCACCCCTAATATCCAGGACATGGAACAGCAGTATCTGACGAAATAATGTGGCACAGGCAGGAGGAATAACATAACAGTTACTAATACAGGGCCTATACCATGTCATAGGCAGGAGGAATAACATAACCGTTACTAATACAGGGCCTATACCATGTCATAGGCAGGAGGAATAACAGAACAGTTACTAATACAGGGCCTATACCATGTCATAGGCAGGAGGAATAACATAACAGTTACTAATACAGGGCTGATACCATGTCATAGGCAGGAGGAATAACAGAACAGTTACTAATACAGGGCTAATACCATGTCATAGGCAGGAGGAATAACAGAACAGTTACTAATACAGGGCCTATACCATGTCATAGGCAGGAGGAATAACAGAACAGTTACTAATACAGGGCCTATACCATGTCATAGGCAGGAGGAATAACAGAACAGTTACTAATACAGGGCCTATACCATGTCATAGGCAGGAGGAATAACAGAACAGTTACTAATACAGGGCCTATACCATGTCACAGGCAGGAGGAATAACAGAACAGTTACTAATACAGGGCCTATACCATGTCACAGGCAGGAGGAATAACAGAACAGTTACTAATACAGGGCCTATACCATGTCATAGGCAGGAGGAATAACAGAACAGTTACTAATACAGGGCCTATACCATGTCACAGGCAGGAGGAATAACAGAACAGTTACTAATACAGGGCCTATACCATGTCACAGGCAGGAGAAATAACAGAACAGTTACTAATACAGGGCCTATACCATGTCACAGGCAGGAGGAATAACAGAACAGTTACTAATACAGGGCTAATACCATGTCATAGGCAGGAGGAATAACAGAACAGTTACTAATACAGGGCCTATACCATGTCACAGGCAGGAGGAATAACAGAACAGTTACTAATACAGGGCCTATACCATGTCATAGGCAGGAGGAATAACAGAACAGTTACTAATACAGGGCTGACACCATGTCACAGGCAGGAGGAGTAACAGAACAGTTACTAATACAGGGCTGATACCATGTCATAGGCAGGAGGAATAACATAACAGTTACTAATACAGGGCCTATACCATGTCATAGGCAGGAGGAATAACAGAACAGTTACTAATACAGGGCTGACACCATGTCATAGGCAGGAAGAATAACAGAACAGTTACTAATACAGGGCCTATACCATGTCATAGGCAGGAGGAATAACAGAACAGTTACTAATACAGGGCTGACACCATGTCACAGGCAGGAGGAATAACAGAACAGTTACTAATACAGGGCCTATACCATGTCATAGGCAGGAGGAATAACAGAACAGTTACTAATACAGGGCCTATACCATGTCACAGGCAGGAGGAATAACAGAACAGTTACTAATACAGGGCCTATACCATGTCACAGGCAGGAGGAATAACAGAACAGTTACTAATACAGGGCCTATACCATGTCATAGGCAGGAGGAATAACAGAACAGTTACTAATACAGGGCCTATACCATGTCACAGGCAGGAGGAATAACAGAACAGTTACTAATACAGGGCCTATACCATGTCATAGGCAGGAGGAATAACAGAACAGTTACTAATACAGGGCCTATACCATGTCACAGGCAGGAGGAATCACAGAACAGTTAGTAATACAGGGCTGATACCATGTCACAGGCAGGAGGAATAACAGAACAGTTACTAATACAGGGCTGATACCATGTCACAGGCAGGAGGAATAACAGAACAGTTACTAATACAGGGCTGATACCATGTCACAGGCAGGAGGAATAACAGAACAGTTACTAATACAGGGCCTATACCATGTCATAGGCAGGAGGAATAACAGAACAGTTACTAATACAGGGCCTATACCATGTCACAGGCAGGAGGAATCACAGAACAGTTAGTAATACAGGGCTGATACCATGTCATAGGCAGGAGGAATCACAGAACAGTTAGTAATACAGGGCTGATACCATGTCACAGGCAGGAGGAATAACAGAACAGTTACTAATACAGGGCTGATACCATGTCACAGGCAGGAGGAATAACAGAACAGTTACTAATACAGGGCCTATACCATGTCATAGGCAGGAGGAATAACAGAACAGTTACTAATACAGGGCTGACACCATGTCACAGGCAGGAGGAATAACAGAACAGTTACTAATACAGGGCCTATACCATGTCATAGGCAGGAGGAATAACAGAACAGTTACTAATACAGGGCCTATACCATGTCATAGGCAGGAGGAATAACAGAACAGTTACTAATACAGGGCCTATACCATGTCACAGGCAGGAGGAATAACAGAACAGTTACTAATACAGGGCTGATACCATGTCATAGGCAGGAGTAATAACAGAACAGTTGCTAATACAGGGCCTATACCATGTCATAGGCAGGAGGAATAACAGAACAGTTAATAATACAGGGCCTATACCATGTCACAGGCAGGAGGAATAACAGAACAGTTACTAATACAGGGCTGACACCATGTCACAGGCAGGAGGAATAACATAACAGTTACTAATACAGGGCCTATACCATGTCATAGGCAGGAGGAATAACAGAACAGTTGCTAATACAGGGCCTATACCATGTCACAGGCAGGAGGAATAACAGAACAGTTACTAATACAGGGCCTATACCATGTCATAGGCAGGAGGAATAACATAACCGTTACTAATACAGGGCCTATACCATGTCATAGGCAGGAGGAATAACAGAACAGTTACTAATACAGGGCCTATACCATGTCATAGGCAGGAGGAATAACATAACCGTTACTAATACAGGGCCTATACCATGTCATAGGCAGGAGGAATAACAGAACAGTTACTAATACAGGGCCTATACCATGTCATAGGCAGGAGGAATAACAGAACAGTTACTAATACAGGGCCTATACCATGTCATAGGCAGGAGGAATAACAGAACAGTTACTAATACAGGGCGTATACCGTGTCACAGGCAGGAGGAATAACAGAACAGTTACTAATACAGGGCCTATACCGTGTCACAGGCAGGAGGAATAACAGAACAGTTACTAATACAGGGCCTATACCATGTCATAGGCAGGAGGAATAACATAACCGTTACTAATACAGGGCCTATACCATGTCATAGGCAGGAGGAATAACAGAACAGTTACTAATACAGGGCCTATACCGTGTCACAGGCAGGAGGAATAACAGAACAGTTACTAATACAGGGCTGACACCATGTCACAGGCAGGAGGAATAACAGAACAGTTACTAATACAGGGCCTATACCATGTCATAGGCAGGAGGAATAACAGAACAGTTACTAATACAGGGCCTATACCATGTCATAGGCAGGAGGAATAACAGAACAGTTACTAATACAGGGCTGATACCATGTCATAGGCAGGAAGAATAACATAACAGTTAGTAATACAGGGCCTATACCATGTCATAGGCAGGAGGAATAACAGAACAGTTACTAATACAGGGCCTATACCATGTCACAGGCAGGAGGAATAACAGAACAGTTACTAATACAGGGCTGATACCATGTCATAGGCAGGAGGAATAACAGAACAGTTACTAATACAGGGCTGATACCATGTCATAGGCAGGAAGAATAACATAACAGTTACTAATACAGGGCCTATACCATGTCATAGGCAGGAGGAATAACAGAACAGTTACTAATACAGGGCCTATACCATGTCATAGGCAGGAGGAATAACAGAACAGTTACTAATACAGGGCCTATACCATGTCATAGGCAGGAGGAATAACAGAACAGTTACTAATACAGGGCCTATACCGTGTCACAGGCAGGAGGAATAACAGAACAGTTACTAATACAGGGCTGACACCATGTCACAGGCAGGAGGAATAACAGAACAGTTACTAATACAGGGCCTATACCGTGTCACAGGCAGGAGGAATAACAGAACAGTTACTAATACAGGGCCTATACCATGTCATAGGCAGGAGGAATAACAGAACAGTTACTAATACAGGGCCTATACCATGTCATAGGCAGGAGGAATAACAGAACAGTTACTAATACAGGGCCTATACCGTGTCACAGGCAGGAGGAATAACAGAACAGTTACTAATACAGGGCCTATACCGTGTCACAGGCAGGAGGAATAACAGAACAGTTACTAATACAGGGCCTATACCATGTCATAGGCAGGAGGAATAACAGAACAGTTGCTAATACAGGGCCTATACCATGTCACAGGCAGGAGGAATAACAGAACAGTTACTAATACAGGGCCTATACCATGTCATAGGCAGGAGGAATAACATAACCGTTACTAATACAGGGCCTATACCATGTCATAGGCAGGAGGAATAACAGAACAGTTACTAATACAGGGCCTATACCATGTCATAGGCAGGAGGAATAACATAACCGTTACTAATACAGGGCCTATACCATGTCATAGGCAGGAGGAATAACAGAACAGTTACTAATACAGGGCCTATACCATGTCATAGGCAGGAGGAATAACAGAACAGTTACTAATACAGGGCCTATACCATGTCATAGGCAGGAGGAATAACAGAACAGTTACTAATACAGGGCGTATACCGTGTCACAGGCAGGAGGAATAACAGAACAGTTACTAATACAGGGCCTATACCGTGTCACAGGCAGGAGGAATAACAGAACAGTTACTAATACAGGGCCTATACCGTGTCACAGGCAGGAGGAATAACAGAACCGTTACTAATACAGGGCCTATACCATGTCATAGGCAGGAGGAATAACATAACCGTTACTAATACAGGGCCTATACCATGTCATAGGCAGGAGGAATAACAGAACAGTTACTAATACAGGGCCTATACCGTGTCACAGGCAGGAGGAATAACAGAACAGTTACTAATACAGGGCTGACACCATGTCACAGGCAGGAGGAATAACAGAACAGTTACTAATACAGGGCCTATACCATGTCATAGGCAGGAGGAATAACAGAACAGTTACTAATACAGGGCCTATACCATGTCATAGGCAGGAGGAATAACAGAACAGTTACTAATACAGGGCTGATACCATGTCATAGGCAGGAAGAATAACATAACAGTTAGTAATACAGGGCCTATACCATGTCATAGGCAGGAGGAATAACAGAACAGTTACTAATACAGGGCCTATACCATGTCACAGGCAGGAGGAATAACAGAACAGTTACTAATACAGGGCTGATACCATGTCATAGGCAGGAGGAATAACAGAACAGTTACTAATACAGGGCTGATACCATGTCATAGGCAGGAGAATAACATAACAGTTACTAATACAGGGCCTATACCATGTCATAGGCAGGAGGAATAACAGAACAGTTACTAATACAGGGCCTATACCATGTCATAGGCAGGAGGAATAACAGAACAGTTACTAATACAGGGCCTATACCATGTCATAGGCAGGAGGAATAACAGAACAGTTACTAATACAGGGCCTATACCGTGTCACAGGCAGGAGGAATAACAGAACAGTTACTAATACAGGGCTGACACCATGTCACAGGCAGGAGGAATAACAGAACAGTTACTAATACAGGGCCTATACCGTGTCACAGGCAGGAGGAATAACAGAACAGTTACTAATACAGGGCCTATACCATGTCATAGGCAGGAGGAATAACAGAACAGTTACTAATACAGGGCCTATACCATGTCATAGGCAGGAGGAATAACAGAACAGTTACTAATACAGGGCCTATACCGTGTCACAGGCAGGAGGAATAACAGAACAGTTACTAATACAGGGCCTATACCGTGTCACAGGCAGGAGGAATAACAGAACAGTTACTAATACAGGGCCTATACCGTGTCACAGGCAGGAGGAATAACAGAACAGTTACTAATACAGGCACAAGCAACATAAGTGGCCTATTTTTATTTTGAAGAACTCAGTCGAGGTCTCAACATCCTATCGAGAGTTAGAATAGTAGAATACACCAGGTGCAATTTCAAAATGTGGCCCTGACCTCCAGTGGCCCTGACCTCCAGGGGTCCTGACCTCCAGTGGCCCTGACCTCCAGTGGCCCTGACCTCCAGTGGCCCTGACCTCCAGGGGTCCTCCATTGATTGTTTGTCACTCACTCAGATATCAGTAAAAAGACAGGCTATATACAGTAGCGAGGCTATAAAAGTAGCGAGGCTGCATACAGACACCGGTTAGTCAGGCTTATTGAGGTAGTATGTACATGTAGATATAGTTAAAGTGACTATGTATATATGATGAACAGAGAGTAGCAGTAGCGTAAAGAGGGGTTGGCGGGTGGTGGGTGGAGGGACACAATGCAGATAACCTACTATGATGTCACAGCCTTTATGAACAGAGGAACATTCCTCATAATCTAGGACTTTTGAGCTTCTAGAATGACTTTTCTTTGTGCCAACAACATAAAGAACTGGACTCTATCCCTCCTCCACTGCCATCCTTTAGTAAAGACTGCAGGGCTTCAAATACAACCTTGAGTCATTAAAAATACTTTATCTTTGCTTGATTGAGCTTGCCTGGATGCTGTTCCTTAATGGAACAATAGTCCCAAAACCGCAAATCATTTCTATCTGGCAGACTAGAGCAGACGCTCGTTAAGTATTTTAAGGATTTGGAGGTGTTTTGAATCGAGGTCTGCAGGCTGCTAGTTTCTATAGTCCTTTGCGCTCGCTCTCTCCGAGGTTACCCGTCAGTGTGTCTGTACATGAGAGCCCCTGGGAGTGTTGAATTATTATAGCAGCTCAGAGGGCTCAAATTAAAGGAGCCAATCAAAGGAAGTATGAGAGGGAAATGGAACAGGCCAGATAAAATGTTTCAGTAAGAAAGAGGAGGCTGGAGGGAGAACCAGGGAGGGAGGCCTTGTCTTTTCAGAGAACAATAAAGAAAGATGATTACACACACAAACACACGCACACACACGTTTAAGTGCTGTAAGGGGGAATGAGGCTGGAGGGAGAAGCAGAGGTTTTTTTCTTTTCTTTGTAGAATAAAGGAGGATAAATGATTTCCACTCCCATCCCAGTCAAAATAAATACCTCCCAATGGAAAGGAACCAGACAAAATGAGGTCAGGGTCTTCAAGAGAAATGACCCTGTGGGACGTTCATCTAACTGTGATCGTTAGTAAATAACTCCATCCTCCTGCATTCACCCACTCTGTGATCAGTAGATAATGACTCTGTACCTGTGGGACGTTCATCTAACTGTGATCAGTAGTAAATAACTCCATCCTCCTGCATTCACCCACTCTGTGATCAGTAGTTAATGACTCTGTACCTGTGGGACGTTCATCTAACTGTGATCAGTAGTAAATAACTCCATCCTCCTGCATTCACCCACTCTGTGATCAGTAGTTAATGACTCCATCCTCCTGTATTCACCCACTCTGTGATCAGTAGTTAATGACTCCATCCTCCTGTATTCACCCACTCTGCACACCTGTCTTCTCACACACATTAGCCCATTAGGACACACACACACACACACACACACACACACACACACACACACACACACACACACACACACACACACACACACACACACACACACACAGACCCTCCTCCTCTATTCACCATCACAGCATCCCCACAGAGGTTATAATGACATGAAAATAAGTGATTCCAGTGCGTTGCCACCAGCTGATTATGACCTGGGGAAATCACCTCACAATCACAACTGACATGTAAAACGATGTACCCCCCCCCCCCCCCCCCCACCCCATCCAAATGACTGACTCACACAACCTTGTGCACACGAACACACAGTAGTTGATCTGCTTCACAAGAAGCACTCAAACCACTGATTTATTGTGTGTGTGTTATGAACAGACATCATACTGTGACTACAGCAGAACTGTTATGTCATCACAGTGGAATGTATGGGGACTGGAGAGGACATGGAGATAATGAGAACCGTACAGCTAGTCTGTTAATCACATCAGCCAGGAGAGCCAGAGGTACCAAGACGTCTTGACAACACCGACTGTAGCCTGATTTCCTTTACACTATTCTGATGTTCTTCCTCTGTCTTCCTGTCTTTACTGTAGTGGTGTGTGTTCTCTGTCTTTACTGTAGGGGTGTGTGTTCTCTGTCTTCCTGTCTTTACTGTAGGGGTGTGTTCTCTGTCTTCCTGTCTTTACTGTAGTGGGGTGTGTGTTCTCTGTCTTCCTGTCTTTACTGTAGGGGTGTGTGTTCTCTGTCTTCCTGTCTTTACTGTAGGGGTGTGTTCTCTGTCTTCCTGTCTTTACTGTAGTGGGGTGTGTGTTCTCTGTCTTCCTGTCTTTACTGTAGGGGTGTGTGTTCTCTGTCTTCCTGTCTTTACTGTAGGGGTGTGTTCTCTGTCTTCCTGTCTTTACTGTAGGGGTGTGTTCTCTGTCTTCCTGTCTTTACTGTAGTGGTGTGTGTTCTCTGTCTTCCTGTCTTTACTGTAGGGGTGTGTGTTCTCTGTCTTTACTGTAGGGGTGTGTGTTCTCTGTCTTCCTGTCTTTACTGTAGGGGTGTGTTCTCTGTCTTCCTGTCTTTACTGTAGTGGGGTGTGTGTTCTCTGTCTTCCTGTCTTTACTGTAGGGGTGTGTGTTCTCTGTCTTCCTGTCTTTACTGTAGGGGTGTGTTCTCTGTCTTCCTGTCTTTACTGTAGGGGTGTGTTCTCTGTCTTCCTGTCTTTACTGTAGTGGTGTGTGTTCTCTGTCTTTACTGTAGGGGTGTGTGTTCTCTGTCTTCCTGTCTTTACTGTAGTGGTGTGTGTTCTCTGTCTTTACTGTAGGGGTGTGTGTTCTCTGTCTTCCTGTCTTTACTGTAGTGGTGTGTTCTCTGTCTTCCTGTCTTTACTGTAGGGGTGTGTGTTCTCTGTCTTCCTGTCTTTACTGTAGGGGTGTGTTCTCTGTCTTCCTGTCTTTACTGTAGGGGTGTGTGTTCTCTGTCTTCCTGTCTTTACTGTAGTGGTGTGTGTTCTCTGTCTTCCTGTCTTTACTGTAGTGGTGTGTTCTCTGTCTTCCTGTCTTTACTGTAGGGGTGTGTGTTCTCTGTCTTCCTGTCTTTACTGTAGGGGTGTGTGTTCTCTGTCTTCCTGTCTTTACTGTAGTGGTGTGTGTTCTCTGTCTTTACTGTAGTGGTGTGTGTTCTCTGTCTTCCTGTCTTTACTGTAGTGGTGTGTGTTCTCTGTCTTTACTGTAGGGGTGTGTGTTCTCTGTCTTCCTGTCTTTACTGTAGTGGTGTGTGTTCTCTGTCTTCCTGTCTTTACTGTAGTGGTGTGTGTTCTCTGTCTTCCTGTCTTTACTGTAGGGGTGTGTGTTCTCTGTCTTTACTGTAGGGGTGTGTTCTCTGTCTTCCTGTCTTTACTGTAGTGGTGTGTTCTCTGTCTTCCTGTCTTTACTGTAGTGGTGTGTGTTCTCTGTCTTCCTGTCTTTACTGTAGGGGTGTGTGTTCTCTGTCTTTACTGTAGGGGTGTGTGTTCTCTGTCTTTACTGTAGGGGTGTGTGTTCTCTGTCTTCCTGTCTTTACTGTAGGGGTGTGTGTTCTCTGTCTTCCTGTCTTTACTGTAGGGGTGTGTTCTCTGTCTTCCTGTCTTTACTGTAGTGGTGTGTGTTCTCTGTCTTCCTGTCTTTACTGTAGTGGTGTGTGTTCTCTGTCTTTACTGTAGTGGTGTGTGTTCTCTGTCTTCCTGTCTTTACTGTAGGGGTGTGTGTTCTCTGTCTTCCTGTCTTTACTGTAGTGGTGTGTGTTCTCTGTCTTCCTGTCTTTACTGTAGGGGTGTGTGTTCTCTGTCTTCCTGTCTTTACTGTAGGGGTGTGTGTTCTCTGTCTTCCTGTCTTTACTGTAGGGGTGTGTGTTCTCTGTCTTCCTGTCTTTACTGTAGTGGTGTGTGTTCTCTGTCTTCCTGTCTTTACTGTAGGGGTGTGTGTTCTCTGTCTTTACTGTAGGGGTGTGTTCTCTGTCTTCCTGTCTTTACTGTAGTGGTGTGTGTTCTCTGTCTTCCTGTCTTTACTGTAGTGGTGTGTGTTCTCTGTCTTTACTGTAGTGGTGTGTGTTCTCTGTCTTCCTGTCTTTACTGTAGTGGTGTGTTCTCTGTCTTCCTGTCTTTACTGTAGTGGTGTGTGTTCTCTGTCTTTACTGTAGTGGTGTGTGTTCTCTGTCTTTACTGTAGGGGTGTGTTCTCTGTCTTCCTGTCTTTACTGTAGTGGGGTGTGTGTTCTCTGTCTTCCTGTCTTTACTGTAGTGGTGTGTGTTCTCTGTCTTCCTGTCTTTACTGTAGTGGTGTGTGTTCTCTGTCTTCCTGTCTTTACTGTAGGGGTGTGTGTTCTCTGTCTTCCTGTCTTTACTGTAGGGGTGTGTGTTCTCTGTCTTCCTGTCTTTACTGTAGGGGTGTGTGTTCTCTGTCTTCCTGTCTTTACTGTAGTGGTGTGTGTTCTCTGTCTTCCTGTCTTTACTGTAGGGGTGTGTGTTCTCTGTCTTCCTGTCTTTACTGTAGTGGTGTGTGTTCTCTGTCTTCCTGTCTTTACTGTAGGGGTGTGTGTTCTCTGTCTTCCTGTCTTTACTGTAGGGGTGTGTGTTCTCTGTCTTCCTGTCTTTACTGTAGTGGTGTGTGTTCTCTGTCTTCCTGTCTTTACTGTAGGGGTGTGTGTTCTCTGTCTTCCTGTCTTTACTGTAGTGGTGTGTGTTCTCTGTCTTCCTGTCTTTACTGTAGGGGTGTGTGTTCTCTGTCTTCCTGTCTTTACTGTAGGGGTGTGTGTTCTCTGTCTTCCTGTCTTTACTGTAGTGGTGTGTGTTCTCTGTCTTCCTGTCTTTACTGTAGGGGTGTGTGTTCTCTGTCTTCCTGTCTTTACTGTAGTGGTGTGTGTTCTCTGTCTTTACTGTAGTGGTGTGTGTTCTCTGTCTTCCTGTCTTTACTGTAGTGGTGTGTGTTCTCTGTCTTCCTGTCTTTACTGTAGGGGTGTGTGTTCTCTGTCTTTACTGTAGTGGTGTGTGTTCTCTGTCTTCCTGTCTTTACTGTAGTGGTGTGTGTTCTCTGTCTTCCTGTCTTTACTGTAGTGGTGTGTGTTCTCTGTCTTCCTGTCTTTACTGTAGTGGTGTGTGTTCTCTGTCTTCCTGTCTTTACTGTAGGGGTGTGTGTTCTCTGTCTGCCTGTCTTTACTGTAGGGGTGTGTGTTCTCTGTCTTCCTGTCTTTACTGTAGGGGTGTGTTCTCTGTCTGCCTGTCTTTACTGTAGTGGGGTGTGTTCTCTGTCTTCCTGTCTTTACTGTAGGGGTGTGTGTTCTCTGTCTTCCTGTCTTTACTGTAGGGGTGTGTGTTCTCTGTCTTCCTGTCTTTACTGTAGGGGTGTGTGTTCTCCGTCTTCCTGTCTTTACTGTAGTGGGGTGTGTTCTCTGTCTTTACTGTAGGGGTGTGTGTTCTCTGTCTTCCTGTCTTTACTGTAGTGGTGTGTGTTCTCTGTCTTCCTGTCTTTACTGTAGTGGTGTGTGTTCTCTGTCTTCCTGTCTTTACTGTAGTGGGGTGTGTTCTCTGTCTTTACTGTAGTGGTGTGTGTTCTCTGTCTTCCTGTCTTTACTGTAGTGGTGTGTGTTCTCTGTCTTTACTGTAGGGGTGTGTGTTCTCTGTCTTCCTGTCTTTACTGTAGGGGTGTGTGTTCTCTGTCTTCCTGTCTTTACTGTAGTGGGGTGTGTGTTCTCTGTCTTCCTGTCTTTACTGTAGGGGTGTGTGTTCTCTGTCTTCCTGTATGTGACTGAATTGGAGCTGTTGATGTAGGACAGAGCAGTATGACCTGCTCCTGTAGACTCAGGAATAACCCTGACACACACACTTCCTTCTCAGTGCCACTCAGCCCCATTTTCCAATTAGCTCGCACAACAAGGAGAGAGAGAATGGAGAGAGGGAGACTTTTCAAAGTGTTTCTTACATGGACGTAATATGTGTGGTATGTTGTGCTCCATCAACAGATCTAGTGTAGGCTGATACAGAGTGTAAACTAACACTGTCGTTGTTCTGAACTCTGAGTCTAGTTTGACTGGTCCACCAGACACTCTCAGAGCCCCCAGCTGTCACACAGCCATGTTGACATTCTCAACCCAGTAGTCTAGTCTGACTGGTCCACCAGACACTCTCAGAGCCCCCAGCTGTCACACCGCCATGTTGTCAACCCAGTAGTCTAGTCTGACTGGTCCACCAGACACTCTCAGAGCCCCCAGCTGTCACACAGCCATGTTGACATTCTCAACCCAGTAGTCTAGTCTGACTGGTCCACCAGACACTCTCAGAGCCCCCAGCTGTCACACAGCCATGTTGACATTCTCAACCCAGTAGTCTAGTCTGACTGGTCCACCAGACACTCTCTGAGCCCCCAGCTGTCACACAGCCATGTTGACATTCTCAACCCAGTAGTCTAGTTTGACTGGTCCACCAGACACTCTGAGCCCCCAGCTGTCACACAGCCATGTTGACATTCTCAACCCAGTAGTCTAGTTTGACTGGTCCACCAGACACTCTGAGCCCCCAGCTGTCACACAGCCATGTTGACATTCTCAACCCAGTAGTCTAGTTTGACTGGTCCACCAGACACTCTCAGAGCCCCCAGCTGTCACACCGCCATGTTGACATTCTCAACCCAGTAGTCTAGTCTGACTGGTCCACCAGACACTCTCAGAGCCCCCAGCTGTCACACCGCCATGTTGACATTCTCAACCCAGTAGTCTAGTTTGACTGGTCCACCAGACACTCTGAGCCCCCAGCTGTCACACAGCCATGTTGAGATTCTCAACCCAGTAGTCTAGTCTGACTGGTCCACCAGACACTCTCAGAGCCCCCAGCTGTCACACAGCCATGTTGTCATTCTCAACCCAGTAGTCTAGTTTGACTGGTCCACCAGACACTCTGAGCCCCCAGCTGTCACACAGCCATGTTGACATTCTCAACCCAGTAATCTAGTTTGACTGGTCCACCAGACACTCTGAGCCCCCAGCTGTCACACAGCCATGTTGTCATTCTCAACCCAGTAGTCTAGTCTGACTGGTCCACCAGACACTCTCAGAGCCCCCAGCTGTCACACAGCCATGTTGTCATTCTCAACCCAGTAGTCTAGTTTGACTGGTCCACCAGACACTCTGAGCCCCCAGCTGTCACACAGCCATGTTGACATTCTCAACCCAGTAGTCTAGTCTGACTGGTCCACCAGACACTCTCTGAGCCCCCAGCTGTCACACAGCCATGTTGACATTCTCAACCCAGTAGTCTAGTCTGACTGGTCCACCAGACACTCTGAGCCCCCAGCTGTCACACAGCCATGTTGTCATTCTCAACCCAGTAGTCTAGTCTGACTGGTCCACCAGACACTCTCAGAGCCCCCAGCTGTCACACAGCCATGTTGTCATTCTCAACCCAGTAGTCTAGTTTGACTGGTCCACCAGACACTCTGAGCCCCCAGCTGTCACACAGCCATGTTGACATTCTCAACCCAGTAGTCTAGTCTGACTGGTCCACCAGACACTCTCTGAGCCCCCAGCTGTCACACAGCCATGTTGACATTCTCAACCCAGTAATCTAGTTTGACTGGTCCACCAGACACTCTCAGAGCCCCCAGCTGTCACACAGCCATGTTGACATTCTCAACCCAGTAGTCTAGTCTGACTGGTCCACCAGACACTCTCAGAGCCCCCAGCTGTCACACCGCCATGTTGACATTCTCAACCCAGTAGTCTAGTCTGACTGGTCCACCAGACACTCTCAGAGCCCCCAGCTGTCACACAGCCATGTTGACATTCTCAACCCAGTAGTCTAGTCTGACTGGTCCACCAGACACTCTCAGAGCCCCCAGCTGTCACACAGCCATGTTGACATTCTCAACCCAGTAGTCTAGTTTGACTGGTCCACCAGACACTCTGAGCCCCCAGCTGTCACACAGCCATGTTGACATTCTCAACCCAGTAGTCTAGTCTGACTGGTCCACCAGACACTCTCAGAGCCCCCAGCTGTCACACAGCCATGTTGACATTCTCAACCCAGTAGTCTAGTTTGACTGGTCCACCAGACACTCTGAGCCCCCAGCTGTCACACAGCCATGTTGACATTCTCAACCCAGTAGTCTAGTTTGACTGGTCCACCAGACACTCTGAGCCCCCAGCTGTCACACAGCCATGTTGACATTCTCAACCCAGTAGTCTAGTTTGACTGGTCCACCAGACACTCTCAGAGCCCCCAGCTGTCACACCGCCATGTTGACATTCTCAACCCAGTAGTCTAGTCTGACTGGTCCACCAGACACTCTCAGAGCCCCCAGCTGTCACACCGCCATGTTGACATTCTCAACCCAGTAGTCTAGTTTGACTGGTCCACCAGACACTCTGAGCCCCCAGCTGTCACACAGCCATGTTGAGATTCTCAACCCAGTAGTCTAGTCTGACTGGTCCACCAGACACTCTCAGAGCCCCCAGCTGTCACACAGCCATGTTGTCATTCTCAACCCAGTAGTCTAGTCTGACTGGTCCACCAGACACTCTCAGAGCCCCCAGCTGTCACACCGCCATGTTGACATTCTCAACCCAGTAGTCTAGTTTGACTGGTCCACCAGACACTCTGAGCCCCCAGCTGTCACACAGCCATGTTGTCATTCTCAACCCAGTAGTCTAGTTTGACTGGTCCACCAGACACTCTGAGCCCCCAGCTGTCACACAGCCATGTTGACATTCTCAACCCAGTAATCTAGTTTGACTGGTCCACCAGACACTCTGAGCCCCCAGCTGTCACACAGCCATGTTGTCATTCTCAACCCAGTAGTCTAGTCTGACTGGTCCACCAGACACTCTCAGAGCCCCCAGCTGTCACACAGCCATGTTGTCATTCTCAACCCAGTAGTCTAGTCTGACTGGTCCACCAGACACTCTCAGAGCCCCCAGCTGTCACACAGCCATGTTGTCATTCTCAACCCAGTAGTCTAGTCTGACTGGTCCACCAGACACTCTCAGAGCCCCCAGCTGTCACACAGCCATGTTGACATTCTCAACCCAGTTATGTACTTATGGTTTTGTGTCGGGGTCAGGAGTTGGTCACCTGCGTCTCTGTCAATCACGTCAGGACGCTTTAGTGGATGTTTAAGGAGATCTGAATACTGTCTTTAATATTTTACACAGTACAGCAGGAAATGGTGGTAGGGGAGACGGGGTGGTAGGGGAGACGGGTGGTAGGGGAGACGGGTGGTAGGGGAGACGGGGTGGTAGGGGAGACGGGGAGACGGGGTGGTAGGGGAGACGCGGGGGTAGGGGAGACGGGGTGGTAGGGGAGACGGGTGGGTAGGGGAGACGGGGTGGTAGGGGAGACGGGGTGGTAGGGGAGACGGGGGTAGGGGAGACGGGTGGTAGGGGAGACGGGTGGTAGGGGAGACGGGGGGGTAGGGGAGACGGGGGGGTAGGGGAGACGGGGGGGTAGGGGGGTAGGAGAGACCATGTCTTCTCTCTAGGAGGGTGGGTCACCTCCACCCCTTTGTGTCCCACAGCTGTGCCTTCTCTCTGGGAGCATGTGTATGTCTCTGTGGGAGCCAGCATGCAATACTGCTGACCTGCTGTACTGTAGTGGACTCTGCTGTGCTGGACTGTAGTGGACTCTGCTTTATGTAATCATCCTACCAGTCAACAACACTCTACCACTGTTTACAAAGCTGTGTGTGTGTCAGATCTCCTCTCAATGCCTTACATAAGAACAGAGACAGAAAGAAAGAGGACAGAGACAGAGACAGAAAGAAAGAGGACAGAGACAGAAAGAAAGAGGACAGAGACAGAAAGAAAGAGGACAGAGACAGAAAGAAAGAGGACAGAGACAGAAAGAAAGAGGACAGAGACAGAAAGAAAGAAAGAGGACAGAGACAGAAAGAAAGAAAGAGGACAGAGACAGAAAGAAAGAAAGAGGACAGAGACAGCAAGAAAGAGGACAGAGACAGCAAGAAAGAGGGCAGAGACAGCAAGAAAGAGGGCAGAGACAGCAAGAAAGAGGACAGAGACAGCAAGAAAGAGGACAGAGACAGCAAGAAAGAGGACAGAGACAGCAAGAGAGACAGCCAGAGACAGCAAGAGAGACAGCCAGAGACAGCAAGAAAGAGGACAGAGACAGCCAGAGAGACAGCCAGAGAGACAGCCAGAGAGACAGCCAGAGAGACAGCCAGAGAGACAGCCAGAGAGACAGCCAGACACAGAGACAGCCAGACACAGAGACAGACAGAGAGAAAGACAGACAGAGAGAAAGACAGACAGAGAGAAAGACAGACAGAGAGAAAGACAGACACAGAAAGAAAGAAAGAAAGAAAGAAAGAAAGAAAGAAAGAAAGAAAGAAAGAAAGAAAGAAAGAAAGAAAGAAAGAAAGAAAGAAAGAAAGAGAACAGAGGACAGAGACAGAAAGAAAGAGAACAGAGGACAGAGACAGAAAGAAAGAGAACAGAGGACAGAGACAGAAAGAAAGAGAACAGAGGACAGAGACAGAAAGAAAGAGGACAGAGACAGAAAGAAAGAGGACAGAGACAGAAAGAAAGAGGACAGAGACAGAAAGAAAGAGGACAGAGACAGAAAGAAAGAGGACAGAGACAGAAAGAAAGAGGACAGAGACAGAAAGAAAGAGGACAGAGACAGAAAGAAAGAGGACAGAGACAGAAAGAAAGAGGACAGAGACAGAGAGAGGACATAAACATGAGCAGGTACCCCGTGGGGAGTGTTGTGGTTTAACTTCCTCAGAGGGGAACTGTGTGTGTATCACTACATGTCAGTCATTTGGAGGGACAGGAGTACATTGTTTTACATGTCAGTTGTGATTGTGAGGTGATTTCCCCAGGTCATAATCAGCTGGTGGCAACGTACTGGAATCACTTATTTTCATGTCATTATAAACTCAGCAAAAAAAGAAACGTCCTCTCACTGTCAACTGCGTTTATTTTCAGCAAACTTAACATGTGTAAATATTTGTATGAACATAACAAGATTCAACAACTGAGACATAAACTGAACAAGTTCCACAGACATGTGACTAACAGAAATGGAATAATGTGTCACTGAACAAAGGGGGGGTCAAAATCAAAAGTAACAGTCAGTATCTGGTGTGGCCACCAGCTGCATTAAGTACTGCAGTGCATCTCCTCCTCGTGGACTGCACCAGATTTGCCAGTTCTTGCTGTGAGATGTTACCCCACTCTTTCACCAAGGCACATGCAAGTTCCCTGACATTTCTGTGGGGAATGGCCCTAGCCCTCACCCTCCGATCCAACAGGTCCCAGACGTGCTCTTTGCTGGCCACAGCAGAACACTGACGTTCCTGTCTTGCAGGAAATCACGCACAGAATGAGCAGTATGGCTGGTGGCATTGTCATGCTGGAGGGTCATGTCAGGATGAGCCTGCAGGAAGGGTACCACATGAGGGAGGAGGATGTCTTCCCTGTAACGCACAGCGTTGAGATTGCCTGCAACAACAACAAGCTCAGTCCGATGATGCTGTGACACACCGCCCCAGACCATGACGGACCCTCCACCTCCAAATCGATCCCGCTCCAGAGTACAGGCCTCGGTGTAACGCTCATTCCTTCGATGATAAATGCGAATCCGGCCATCACCCCTGGTGAGACAAAACCGCGACTCGTCAGTGAAGAGCACTTCTTGCCAGTCCTGTCTGGTCCAGCGACGGTGGGTTTGTGCCCATAGGCAACGTTGTTGCCGGTGATGTCTGGTGAGGACCTGCCTTACAACAGGCCTACAAGCCCTCAGTTCAGCCTCTCTCAGCCTATTGCAGACAGTCTGAGCACTGATGGAGGGATTGTACGTTCCTGATGTAACTCGGGCAGTTGTCGTTGCCATCCTGTACCTGTCCCGCAGGTGTGATGTTTGGATGTACCGATCCTGTGCAGGTGTTGTTACACGTGGTCTGCCACTGCGAGGACGATCAGCGGTCTGTCCTGTCTCCCTGTAGCGCTGTCCTAGGCGTCTCACAGTACGGACATTGCAATTATTTCCCCTGGCCACATCTGCAGTCCTCATGCCTCCTTGCAGCATGTCTAAGGCACGTTCACGCAGATGAGCAGGGACCCTGGGCATCTTTCTTTTGGTGTCTTTCTTTCAGTTCCCGACAATATCAAGCAACTTTGCAAAGTCATTGAAGAAGAGTGGGACAAAATTCCACAGGCCACAATCAACTCTATGTGAAGGAGATGAGTTGCGCTGCATGAGGCAGATCCTAGTCACATCAGATACTGGCTTTCTGATTCCCACGCCCCTGCTTGTTTTAAAGGTATCTGTGACCAAGAGATGCATTTCTGTATTCTCAGTCATGTGGAATCCATAGATTAGGGCCTAATTAATTTATTTCAATTTACTGATTTCCTTTATATGAACTTTAACTCAGAAATATATTTTGAAATTGTTGCATTTTTCTATTTTTGTTCAGTATAATTCAATCTCTGTTCTACCTGCAGCATTATAATTCCATCTGTGTTCTACCTGCAGCATTATAATTCCATCTGTGTTCTACCTGCAGCATTATAATTCCATCTGTGTTCTACCTGCAGCATTATAATTCCATCTGTGTTCTACCTGCAGTATTATAATTCCATCTGTGGTCTACCTGCAGCATTATAATTCCATCTGTGTTCTACCTGCAGCATTATAATTCCATCTGTGTTCTACCTGCAGCATTATTATTCCATCTCTGTGTTCAACCTGCAGCATTATTATTCCATCTCTGTGTTCAACCTGCAGCATTATTATTCCATCTCTGTGTTCTACCTGCAGTATTATTATTCCATCTCTGTGTTCTACCTGCAGCATTATTATTCCATCTCTGTGTTCTACCTGCAGTATTATTATTACATCTCTGTGTTCTACCTGCAGCATTATAATTCCATCTCTGTGTTCTACCTGCAGTATTATAATTCCATCTGTGTTCTACCTGCAGCATTATAATTCCATCTGTGTTCTACCTGCAGCATTATAATTCCATCTGTGTTCTACCTGCAGTATTATTATTCCATCTCTGTGTTCTACCTGCAGTATTATTATTCCATCTCTGTGTTCTACCTGCAGTATTATTATTCCATCTCTGTGTTCTACCTGCAGCATTATAATTCCATCTCTGTGTTCTACCTGCAGTATTATTATTCCATCTGTGTTCTACCTGCAGTATTATTATTCCATCTCTGTGTTCTACCTGCAGTATTATTATTCCATCTCTGTGTTCTACCTGCAGCATTATTATTCCATCTCTGTGTTCTACCTGCAGCATTATAATTCCATCTCTGTGTTCTACCTGCAGCATTATAATTCCATCTCTGTGTTCTACCTGCAGCATTATTATTCCATCTCTGTGTTCTACCTGCAGCATTATAATTCCATCTCTGTGTTCTACCTGCAGCATTATTATTCCATCTCTGTGTTCTACCTGCAGTATTATAATTCCCTGCTTGCATGGAATAACAATAACCTTGATCTACCTGTGAGGAGGATCCTTTACCTTACTGTAACATCTAGATGTCTCTGTCTACCTGAGACAATTATCATTCCCTGCTTACATGGAAAATATCTACCTGTAAGATGGTCCCCACTCCCTTTCCTGAACATCTCTGTTTTCTGCATGGAAGCCATCTAAGCCTGCCTCTAGCTCTCCTCCAGTCCGTTCCCCCCTCAGGGCCAGACCCAGTTTTACTGAACACTAAGTCTCTCTCCTCCAGTCCGTTCCCCCCTCAGGGCCAGACCCAGTTTTACTGAACACTAAGTCTCTCTCCTCCAGTCCGTTCCCCCCTCAGGGCCAGACCCAGTTTTACTGAACACTAAGTCTCTCTCCTCCAGTCCGTTCCCCCCTCAGGGCCAGACCCAGTTTTACTGAACACTAAGTCTCTCTCCTCCAGTCCGTTCCCCCCTCAGGGCCAGACCCAGTTTTACTGAACACTAAGTCTCTCTCCTCCAGTCCGTCCCCCCTCAGGGCCAGACCCAGTTTTACTGAACACTAAGTCTCTCTCCTCCAGTCCGTTCCCCCTCAGGGCCAGACCCAGTTTTACTGAACGTTCAGAAAGTTTGTCATAACCAGGAAGGTGACCTCTGGTGTCAGCCAATCAGTGTCCAGGGAGGGAGTTAGTGGACCTGAAGAGCGACTGCACTGCCCTTGGTTTAACAGGATACACAGTGATGTAGGGAACCACAGATGACCTGCCAAACTGGAGTGGTTTACACATTATGGTGTGCAGATACTGAAGGATGTTTCACCCTGGAACACATTGTTACCATGCAGGGTTTTATAATTGGAGAACTACAGCAGAGTAAGGTACTATGGACCTGCCAGCAGTATGGACAGGGACTGAGGAAGCAGGGGGGCTGCTTGGAGGAGCTGCCTTTACACACCTGTCAGACTGGGACTAGACTAATTGGAAGAAACTCTGGAAGGAGGATGAGAGGGAGGAAGAGGAGGAGGAGGTGTGGATGGGAGATGTCAAGCCTGTTCCGTGTTTATAGTAATGGTTGCATTGTCATTGTAGAGAGAAGACCGGGCATGTTATTCTGTATATATAGTGGACGTTGTTATTCCTGATCCACACACACCTCTGTTTCCGTCACAGGAGGTTGTTGGCATCTTAATTGGGGAGGATGGGCTCGTTGTAATGGCTGGAGATGAATGAGTGGAATGGTATTCCATTTGGTTGATACCATCCCATGTACTCCATTACAGCTGTCTTTCTCTCAGCAGCCTCCACTGTGCTTTCCATGTAATACTATGCAGAAAGACCACAGCATTATTTCAGTCCTCTGCAGTCTCTCTCTCTCATTCCACCTACATAATCAATGGCCCTCCCTCCCTCCCTCTCCTCCATATTCCTCTCCTCCCTGCTACAGTCATTGACCCCCTCCCTCCCTCTCCTCCCTGCTAGTTATTGACCCCCTCCCTCCCTCTCCTCCATATTTCTCTCCTCCCTGCTAGTCATTGACCCCCTCCCTCCCTCTCCTCCATATTCCTCTCCTCCCTGCCAGTCATTGACCCCCTCCCTCCCTCTCCTCCATATTCCTCTCCTCCCTGCTAGTCATTGACCCCCTCCCTCCCTCTCCTCCATATTCCTCTCCTCCCTGCCAGTCATTGACCCCCTCCCTCCCTCTCCTCCATATTCCTCTCCTCCCTGCTAGTTATTGACCC
>NC_052309.1:94859708-95019708 GCF_016432855.1 Salvelinus namaycush | reverse complement strand
GTCCCTCTTCATTACGTTGGTCCTGTCTGACCCTTCTCTTCCCCACCCGCTGTCTGCTGCCCAGTCATAGACCCTAATCCTCTGGTCTGCCCCTCATCATTACGTTGGTCCTGTCTGACCCTTCTCTCCCCCACCCGCTGTCTGCTGCCCAGTCATAGACCCTAATCCTCTGGTCTGCCCCTCATCATTACGTTGGTCCTGTCTGACCCTTCTCTCCCCCACCCGCTGTCTGCTGCCCAGTCATAGACCCTAATCCTCTGGTCTGCCCCTCATCATTACGTTGGTCCTGTCTGCCCCTCATCATTACGTTGGTCCTGTCTGACCCTTCTCTCCCCCACCCACTGTCTGCTGCCCAGTCATAGACCCTAATCCTCTAGTCTTTCCCTCATCATTACGTTGGTCCTGTCTGCCCCTCATCATTACGTTGGTCCTGTCTGACCCTTCTCTCCCCCACCCACTGTCTGCTGCCCAGTCATAGACCCTAATCCTCTGGTCTGCCCCTCATCATTACGTTGGTCCTGTCTGACCCTTCTCTTCCCCACCCGCTGTCTGCTGCCCAGTCATAGACCCTAATCCTCTGGTCTGCCCCTCATCATTACGTTGGTCCTGTCTGTCCCTTCTCTCCCCTACCCGCTGTCTGCTGCCCAGTCATAGACCCTAATCCTCTGGTCTGTCTCTCTTCATTACGTTGGTCCTGTCTGTCCCTCTTCATTACGTTGGTCCTGTCTGTCCCTCTTCATTATGTTGGTCCTGTCTGTCCCTCTTCATTACGTTGGTCCTGTCTGTCCCTTTTCATTACATTTATATCAACACGCCCACATAATCAGACTAAGCATTTCAATGGCAAAAGGAGGCACAAGGAAATAAAGTATTAAATATACATTTTTTATTGTCATGAAATAAACAGAGAGATGTATTAGACATACAGTGATGATTAAGAAATCAAATGAAAAAGACTACATGGGGGCTTTTAAACTAGAAAAGACCAGTTACTAATCAATCACCTTTAGAGATTAAAATAACCTACTCAATCCTCATCTTATCTCCATTCTACTGTCAATCAATACAGCCAATACAAACCACTGCTCCAGCTCTTACACAAGGCAGGCTGGAACAAGTCTTCTAATCTAGAACAACAGCCATCTGAACCCAGATTCCCCTACCAGCTGTGCTGGGCTGGATATGACAAGTGAGGAGTTATACAGGTGGGCCAGAGTTAGCCAGTCAGTCAGTCAGTCTGCTTGTCCACTGTCAGTGATGATGGATAGTGGGCTGGTTTGTTCATGGTCAGTCAGACTCGGGCCAGAGTTGGCCACTACTCCTGTCTGCCTGCTTGGGGAGTGGCAGGTTGGCAGGCAGCAGTGGTGTCTGAGCCTGGCCCACTCTGGTTCTCACTTCTCACAGCCTGTCAGTCCCCTGTGAGTGTTGACAGCCACAGCAGCAGGGCTGGTCTAGGTTGAATCCAGCTAGCTGCACTAGACAGACCATAATAACTAGTTGTTTCAGGATCCAGCTAGCTGCACTAGACAGGCCATAATAACTAGTTGTTTCAGGATCCAGCTAGCTGCACTAGACAGGCCATAATAACTAGTTGTTTCAGGATCCAGCCAGCTGCACTAGACAGCCCATAATAACTAGTTGTTCAGGATCCAGCTAGCTGCACTAGACAGCCCATAATAACACATTGTTCAGGATCCAGCTAGCTGCACTAGACAGGCCATAATAACTAGTTGTTCAGGATCCAGCTAGCTGCACTAGACAGACCATAATAACTAGTTGTTTCAGGATCCAGCTAGCTGCACTAGACAGACCATAATAACTAGTTGTTTCAGGATCCAGCTAGCTGCACTAGACAGACCATAATAACTAGTTGTTCAGGATCCAGCTAGCTGCACTAGACAGCCCATAATAACACATTGTTCAGGATCCAGCTAGCTGCACTAGACAGGCCATAATAACTAGTTGTTCAGGATCCAGCTAGCTGCACTAGACAGGCCATAATAACACATTGTTCAGGATCCAGCTAGCTGCACTAGACAGCCCATAATAACTAGTTGTTCAGGATCCAGCTAGCTGCACTAGACAGGCCATAATAACTAGTTGTTTCAGGATCCAGCTAGCTGCACTAGACAGGCCATAATAACTAGTTGTTCAGGATCCAGCTAGCTGCACTAGACAGGCCATAATAACTAGTTGTTCAGGATCCAGCTAGCTGCACTAGACAGGCCATAATAACTAGTTGTTTCAGGATCCAGCTAGCTGCACTAGACAGCCCATAATAACTAGTTGTTTCAGGATCCAGCTAGCTGCACTAGACAGCCCATAATAACTAGTTGTTCAGGATCCAGCTAGCTGCACTAGACAGGCCATAATAACACGTTGTTCAGGATCCAGCTAGCTGCACTAGACAGGCCATAATAACTAGTTGTTTCAGGATCCAGCTAGCTGCACTAGACAGCCCATAATAACTAGTTGTTTCAGGATCCAGCTAGCTGCACTAGACAGCCCATAATAACTAGTTGTTCAGGATCCAGCTAGCTGCACTAGACAGCCCATAATAACTAGTTGTTTCAGGATCCAGCTAGCTGCACTAGACAGGCCATAATAACTAGTTGTTCAGGATCCAGCTAGCTGCACTAGACAGCCCATAATAACTAGTTGTTTCAGGATCCAGCTAGCTGCACTAGACAGGCCATAATAACTAGTTGTTCAGGATCCAGCTAGCTGCACTAGACAGCCCATAATAACTAGTTGTTTCAGGATCCAGCTAGCTGCACTAGACAGGCCATAATAACTAGTTGTTCAGGATCCAGCTAGCTGCACTAGACAGCCCATAATAACTAGTTGTTTCAGGATCCAGCTAGCTGCACTAGACAGACCATAATAACTAGTTGTTCAGGATCCAGCTAGCTGCACTAGACAGACCATAATAACTAGTTGTTCAGGATCCAGCCAGCTGCACTAGACAGACCATAATAACACGTTGTTCAGGATCCAGCTAGCTGCACTAGACAGGCCATAATAACACGTTGTTCAGGATCCAGCTAGCTGCACTAGACAGGCCATAATAACTAGTTGTTTCAGGATCCAGCTAGCTGCACTAGACAGGCCATAATAACTAGTTGTTCAGGATCCAGCTAGCTGCACTAGACAGGCCATAATAACTAGTTGTTCAGGATCCAGCTAGCTGCACTAGACAGGCCATAATAACTAGTTGTTCAGGATCCAGCTAGTTGCACTAGACAGGCCATAATAACTAGTTGTTCAGGATCCAGCTAGCTGCACTAGACAGGCCATAATAACTAGTTGTTCAGGATCCAGCTAGCTGCACTAGACAGGCCATAATAACTAGTTGTTCAGGATCCAGCTAGCTGCACTAGACAGGCCATAATAACTAGTTGTTCAGGATCCAGCTAGCTGCACTAGACAGACCATAATAACTAGTTGTTCAGGATCCAGCTAGCTGCACTAGACAGACCATAATAACTAGTTGTTCAGGATCCAGCTAGCTGCACTAGACGGGCCATAATAACTAGTTGTTCAGGATCCAGCTAGCTGCACTAGACAGCCCATAATAACTAGTTCAGGATCCAGCTAGCTGCACTAGACAGGCCATAATAACTAGTTGTTCAGGATCCAGCTAGCTGCACTAGACAGGCCATAATAACTAGTTCAGGATCCAGCTAGCTGCACTAGACAGCCCATAATAACTAGTTGTTCAGGATCCAGCTAGCTGCACTAGACAGCCCATAATAACTAGTTCAGGATCCAGCTAGCTGCACTAGACAGGCCATAATAACACATTGTTCAGGATCCAGCTAGCTGCACTAGACAGGCCATAATAACTAGTTGTTCAGGATCCAGCTAGCTGCACTAGACGGGCCATAATAACTAGTTGTTCAGGATCCAGCTAGCTGCACTAGACAGCCCATAATAACTAGTTCAGGATCCAGCTAGCTGCACTAGACAGGCCATAATAACTAGTTGTTCAGGATCCAGCTAGCTGCACTAGACAGGCCATAATAACTAGTTGTTCAGGATCCAGCTAGCTGCACTAGACAGACCATAATAACTAGTTGTTCAGGATCCAGCTAGCTGCACTAGACAGACCATAATAACTAGTTGTTCAGGATCCAGCTAGCTGCACTAGACGGGCCATAATAACTAGTTGTTCAGGATCCAGCTAGCTGCACTAGACAGCCCATAATAACTAGTTCAGGATCCAGCTAGCTGCACTAGACAGGCCATAATAACTAGTTGTTCAGGATCCAGCTAGCTGCACTAGACAGGCCATAATAACTAGTTCAGGATCCAGCTAGCTGCACTAGACAGCCCATAATAACTAGTTGTTCAGGATCCAGCTAGCTGCACTAGACAGCCCATAATAACTAGTTCAGGATCCAGCTAGCTGCACTAGACAGGCCATAATAACTAGTTGTTCAGGATCCAGCTAGCTGCACTAGACAGGCCATAATAACTAGTTGTTCAGGATCCAGCTAGCTGCACTAGACAGGCCATAATAACTAGTTGTTCAGGATCCAGCTAGCTGCACTAGACAGGCCATAATAACTAGTTGTTCAGGATCCAGCTAGCTGCACTAGACAGCCCATAATAACTAGTTGTTCAGGATCCAGCTAGCTGCACTAGACAGGCCATAATAACTAGTTGTTCAGGATCCAGCTAGCTGCACTAGACAGGCCATAATAACTAGTTGTTCAGGATCCAGCTAGCTGCACTAGACAGGCCATAATAACTAGTTCAGGATCCAGCTAGCTGCACTAGACAGGCCATAATAACTAGTTGTTCAGGATCCAGCTAGCTGCACTAGACAGACCATAATAACTAGTTGTTCAGGATCCAGCTAGCTGCACTAGACAGGCCATAATAACTAGTTGTTCAGGATCCAGCTAGCTGCACTAGACAGGCCATAATAACTAGTTGTTCAGGATCCAGCTAGCTGCACTAGACAGGCCATAATAACTAGTTGTTCAGGATCCAGCTAGCTGCACTAGACAGCCCATAATAACTAGTTGTTTCAGGATCCAGCTAGCTGCACTAGACAGGCCATAATAACTAGTTGTTCAGGTTCCAGCTAGCTGCACTAGACAGGCCATAATAACTAGTTGTTCAGGATCCAGCTAGCTGCACTAGACAGACCATAATAACACGTTGTTCAGGATCCAGCTAGCTGCACTAGACAGGCCATAATAACTAGTTGTTCAGGATCCAGCTAGCTGCACTAGACAGGCCATAATAACTAGTTGTTCAGGATCCAGCTAGCTGCACTAGACAGGCCATAATAACTAGTTGTTTCAGGATCCAGCTAACTGCACTAGACAGGCCATAATAACTAGTTGTTCAGGATCCAGCTAGCTGCACTAGACAGACCATAATAACTAGTTGTTCAGGATCCAGCTAGCTGCACTAGACAGCCCATAATAACTAGTTGTTTCAGGATCCAGCTAGCTGCACTAGACAGCCCATAATAACTAGTTGTTCAGGATCCAGCTAGCTGCACTAGACAGGCCGTAATAACTAGTTGTTTCAGGATCCAGCTAGCTGCACTAGACAGGCCATAATAACTAGTTGTTCAGGATCCAGCTAGCTGCACTAGACAGACCATAATAACTAGTTGTTTCAGGATCCAGCTAGCTGCACTAGACAGGCCATAATAACACGTTGTTCAGGATCCAGCTAGCTGCTTCCTCTCTGCCTGTCCCCAGTGAGTGACAACAGCAACCTGTGAGGATGGTGAACTGTCCATCAATATAGCTGTGTTAGATGAGAAAGTAATAATTACCAGTCAGTAGTGATGGCTGGCAGTAGAGCTGGTTTGGTTAGGAGGTGAATTATCCACCAATATGTGTGACAGATGGGGCCTGTGCCTGCAGCCGCCCAGGAGCGATGTGACACGCCATTAATACTGTAACATCGTCCTCTCTCTCCACATGAGACACACCATTACTACTGTAGCAGTGTCTTCTCTCTGTGTGTGTGTGCAGTGTCTTCTCTCTGTGTGTGTGTGTGTGTGTGTGTGTGTGTGTGTGTGTGTGTGTGTGTGTGTGTGTGTGTGTGTGTGTGTGTGTGTGTGTGTGTGTGTGTGTGTGTGTGTGTGCACTGCTTTAAAGGCTACGGAGTTGCCCTCTACCTCTCTACCTCTGACCCTGATCTCATGCTGTTCCTCCTCTGTCCCCAGATGTGACGTTTGCTGCTAAGGGCTACTTTGATGCCTTGGTGAGGATGGGAGAGCTCGCCAGTGAGAGCCAGGGGTCCAAGGACATGGGTGAGTAGTAGTCTGTCAGGATGTTGTTGTGTCCTGCCCGTCCCCGGACCTAAAGGGCTATTCAATGCTTGTCTTAGTGTTTGTACTGTAAGTCAGTTTGTCCGTGTCTATCAGCTGCCACATATCTCTTTCCCTTCCCTGGACCTAAAGGGGCGGTTAACTGGGCTCTCCTGCTGGCCAACACACACACACTGTCACTTCCTGTGTTTGTGTCACAGTAATGTCAGGTATGTAGAGAGATGACCCAGTCTTTGTTTTCCACGCAGGCAGCATTGTGGGGTCACTCATACACTCTAAAAAGAAAAGCTTCCTGGAAGATCTTTTAGGGATTCCTCAAATTGAACTGTGGGGGAACCTCTCAGTTCTTCAAAGAACCCCCTTAATGGTTCCTCAAATAACCTTTTTGGGTCCTTTTTTTTTACCCACCACTATTATTAATATTATTAATATGCATATCAACAACAACAATAACAAAATATTTTAGTGTTTTATGATTTTAGTGGAAAAGCAGAATTCAAAAATGTAAATATGAGGTAAACTCCCAGCAGAGCTCCAAGTTCAATCAGTTTATCCTCTGGCATGTTAGTGTGTTGATATCCTTGGTATCCACAGCCAGAATGGTTTTTCAGTGCATGCTGACGGAACAGGTCTCCAGTTCTATTCACCAGAGGTGTAGGGAGGGTGAAGTCTGTGAAAACTAAAATATGAATTATACAGATGAGTAACAAAACGTGCACATGACCGTATTCAAACCTTGTTTTTTGTTGTAAATGTGAATGAAAACATTGTTCACTTTTGACTGGTTTTCATTCACACATCTTGTCCATAACGTAGAGACGTCTGGGATCTTCGTTGAAGAGGTCAGGGAGGAGGAAGATGACTGCTGCTAGAAGGTTTTACAGAAACCATTAATACATATGTGGTGATAATGTTATGCAAATCACATGTAGGTTATGTGACAAAAAGTGCCGACCAACACAGGGAGAAAGTGCCGACCAACACAGGGAGAAAGTGCCGACCAACACAGGGAGAAAGTGCCGACCAACACAGGGAGAAAGTGCCGACCAACACAGGGAGAAAGTGCCGACCAACACAGGGAGAAAGTGCCGACCAACACAGCCATTTGACAAATATGAAAAGATGGATGATGTCATCATAAAATGATATCAATTTAGATCAGACAAACTAGAGGTCGACCGAATATGATTTTTAACGCCGATACCGATGAATCGGGCATTTTATTTATTATTCATATATATTTTTCTAATAATGACAATTACAACAATACTGAATTAACATTTTTATTTTAACTTAATATAATAAATAAAAATCAATTTAGTCTCAAATAAATAATGAAATATGTTAAATTTGGTTTAAATAATGCAAAAACAGTGTTGGAGAAGAAAGTAAAAGTGCAATATGTGCCATGTAAGAAAGCTAACGTTTAAGTTCCTTGCTCAGAACATGAGAACATATGAAATCTGGTGGTTCCTTTTAACATGAGTCTTCAATATTCCCAGGTAAGAAGTTTTAGGTTGTAGTTATTATAGGACTATTTTTCTCTCTCTACCATTTGTATTTCATATACCTTTGACTATTGGATGTTCTTATAGGCACTTTAGTATTGCCAGCCTAATCTCAGGAGTTGATAGGCTTGAAGTCATAAACAGCGCTGAGCTGCTGGCAAACGCAGTAAAGTGCTGTTTGAATGAATGCTTACGAGTCTGCTGCTGCTGACCACCGCTCAGTCAGACTGCTCTATCAAATCATAGAGTTAATTATAACATAATAACACACAGAAATACCAGCCTTAGTTTCCAGATTTGACCATATTAATGACCTATCATCTCGAAAACAAAACATTTATTCTTTCAGTGAAATACGGAACCGTTCCGTATTTTATCTAACGGGTGGCATCCCTAAGTCTAAATATTGCTGTTACATTGTACAACCTTCAATGTTATGTCATAATTATGTAAAATTCTGGCAAATTAATTAAGGTCTTTGTTAGGAAGAAATGGTCTTCACACAGTTCTCAACGAGCCAGGCGGCCCAAACTGCTGCATATACCCTGACTCTCCTTGCAGAACGTAAGAGAAGTGACACAATTTCCCTCGTTAATATTGCCTGCTAACATGCAGTTCTTTTAACTAAACATGCAGGTTTAAAAATATACTTGTGTATTGATTTTAAGAAAGGCATTGATGTTTATGGTTAGGTACACATTGGTTCAACGACACTTGTTGGTTCAACGACGCTTGTTAAATCATCACCCGTTTGGAGAAGTAGGCTGTGATTCGATGCTAAATTAACAGGCACTGTATTGATTCTATGCAAAGCAGGACAAGCTAGTTAAACTAGTAATATCATCAACCATGTGTAGTTAACTAGTGATTATGTGAAGATTGATTGTTTTTTTATAAGATACATTTAATGCTAGCAAGCAATTTACCTTGGCTCCTTGCTGCACTCGTGTAACCGGTGGTCAGCCTGCCACGCAGTCTCCTCGTGGAGTGCAATGTAATCGGCCATAATCGGCATCCAAAAATGCAGATTACTGATTGTTATGAACTTGAAATCGACCCTAATTAATCGTCCATTCCGATTTAATCGGTCGACGTCTAATACAAGCAGAAACCCTTAACTGGACATTTGGTAAGATCTAACTTTTGACCAGGGCCCTATGGGTAGTGGGGTGCCATTTTGAACTCACACCTTGTCAAAGTGGAGGAGAGCTATGTATCATGTATGATGAGGATATAGAAGAGATGCAGAGAAGGAGAGAGAAAGAGCGAGAGGAGACGTCTTCTGCAAATTAGATTTCAAAAAGTCATTTCATTTTGTGACAGACAGCAGCTTGGTGGATTGGTTTCAGCTCAGAGGGGATGTATAGGTGTGTGTGTGTGTGTTTGTGTGCTTGCGTGCCTCCTTCCTTGTGTCCTGGTCCATTTATAAAGGTCTAAAGATCCACACGTTGACCAGAGCTGCTGCCCTCAGATACAATAGTTGCCGTGGCAACAGCTGGCGGTCCCGATGTTTTATCTCCACTCTGGGGACATCTGTCTCTGTGAAGACATCAGTCTCTGTGAAGACATCAGTGTCTGTGAAGACATCAGTCTCTGTGAAGACATCAGTGTCTGTGAAGACATCAGTCTCTGTGAAGACATCAGTGTCTGTGATAGGATTCTCCTCTCCTTGATCCATGACCAACAAGCTGTTGATTCTGACAGGTTTTCATGGCTCTGTTCTGTAGGGTGTAGTAGGACAGCTGTGGGGGTGTTCTGTAGTAGGACAGCTGTGGGGGTGTTCTGTAGTAGGACAGCTGTGGGGGTGTTCTGTAGTAGGACAGCTGTGGGGTGTTCTGTAGTAGGACAGCTGTGGGGTGTTCTGTAGTAGGACAGCTGTGGGGTGTTCTGTAGTAGGACAGCTGTGGGGTGTTCTGTAGTAGGACAGCTGTGGGGTGTTCTGTAGTAGGACAGCTGTGGGGTGTTCTGTAGTAGGACAGCTGTGGGGTGTTCTGTAGTAGGACAGCTGTGGGGTGTTCTGTAGTAGGACAGCTGTGGGGTGTTCTGTAGTAGGACAGCTGTGGGGTGTTCTGTAGTAGGACAGCTGTGGGGTGTTCTGTAGTAGGACAGCTGTGGGGTGTTCTGTAGTAGGACAGCTGTGGGGTGTTCTGTAGTAGGACAGCTGTGGGGTGTTCTGTAGTAGGACAGCTGTGGGGTGTTCTGTAGTAGGACAGCTGTGGGGGGTGTTCTGTAGTAGGACAGCTGTGGGGGGTGTTCTGTAGTAGGACAGCTGTGGGGGTGTTCTGTAGTAGGACAGCTGTGGGGTGTTCTGTAGTAGGACAGCTGTGGGGTGTTCTGTAGTAGGACAGCTGTGGGGTGTTCTGTAGTAGGACAGCTGTGGGGGTGTTCTGTAGTAGGACAGCTGTGGGGGTGTTCTGTAGTAGGACAGCTGTGGGGTGTTTTGTAGTAGGACAGCTGTGGGGTGTTCTGTAGTATGACAGCTGTGGGGTGTTCTGTAGTAGGACAGCTGTGGGGGTGTTCTGTAGTAGGACAGCTGTGGGGTGTTCTGTAGTAGGACAGCTGTGGGGGTGTTCTGTAGTAGGACAGCTGTGGGGTGTTCTGTAGTAGGACAGCTGTGGGGTGTTCTGTAGTAGGACAGCTGTGGGGTGTTCTGTAGTAGGACAGCTGTGGGGTGTTTTGTAGTAGGACAGCTGTGGGGTGTTTTGTAATAGGACAGCTGTGGGGTGTTTTGTAATAGGACAGCTGTGGGGTGTTTTGTAATAGGACAGCTGTGGGGTGTTTTGTAATAGGACAGCTGTGGGGTGTTTTGTAGTAGGACAGCTGTGGGGTGTTTTGTAGTAGGACAGCTGTGGGGTGTTTTGTAGTAGGACAGCTGTGGGGTGTTTTGTAGTAGGACAACTGGGGGGGGGGTTCTGTAGTAGGACAACTGGGGGGGGGGTTCTGTAGTAGGACAGCTGTGGGGTGTTTTGTAGTAGGACAGCTGTGGGGTGTTTTGTAGTAGGACAGCTGTGGGGTGTTTTGTAGTAGGACAGCTGTGGGGTGTTTTGTAGTAGGACAGCTGTGGGGTGTTCTGTAGTAGGACAGCTGTGGGGTGTTCTGTAGTAGGACAGCTGTGGGGTGTTCTGTAGTAGGACAGCTGTGGGGTGTTTTGTAGTAGGACAGCTGTGGGGTGTTTTGTAGTAGGACAGCTGGGGGGGGGGGGGTTCTGTCAGGTGTAGTAGGACAGCTGTGGGGGTGTTCTGTAGTAGGACAGCTGTGGGGGTGTTCTGTAGTAGGACAGCTGTGGGGTGTTCTGTAGTAGGACAGCTGTGGGGTGTTTTGTAGTAGGACAGCTGTGGGGTGTTTTGTAATAGGACAGCTGTGGGGTGTTTTGTAGTAGGACAGCTGTGGGGTGTTTTGTAGTAGGACAGCTGTGGGGTGTTCTGTAGTAGGACAGCTGTGGGGTGTTCTGTAGTAGGACAGCTGTGGGGTGTTCTGTAGTAGGACAGCTGTGGGGTGTTCTGTAGTAGGACAGCTGTGGGGTGTTCTGTAGTAGGACAGCTGTGGGGTGTTCTGTAGTAGGACAGCTGTGGGGTGTTCTGTAGTAGGACAGCTGTGGGGTGTTTTGTAGTAGGACAGCTGTGGGGTGTTTTGTAGTAGGACAGCTGGGGGGGGGGGGGGGGTTCTGTCAGGTGTAGTAGGACAGCTGTGGGGGTGTTCTGTAGTAGGACAGCTGTGGGGGTGTTCTGTAGTAGGACAGCTGTGGGGTGTTCTGTAGTAGGACAGCTGTGGGGTGTTCTGTAGTAGGACAGCTGTGGGGTGTTTTGTAGTAGGACAGCTGGGGGGGGGGGGGAGGGTCTGTAGTAGGAAAGCTGTGGGGTGTTCTGTAGTAGGACAGCTGTGGGGTGTTCTGTAGTAGGACAGCTGTGGGGTGTTCTGTAGTAGGACAGCTGGGGGGGGGGGAGGGGTCTGTCAGGTGTAGTAGGACAGCTGTGGGGTGTTTTGTAGTAGGACAGCTGGGGGGGGGGGGGTTCTGTCAGGTGTAGTAGGACAGCTGTGGGGTGTTCTGTAGTAGGACAGCTGGGGGGGGTGTTCTGTAGTAGGACAGCTGTGGGGTGTTCTGTAGTAGGACAGCTGTGGGGTGTTCTGTAGTAGGACAGCTGTGGGGTGTTCTGTAGTAGGACAGCTGTGGGGTGTTCTGTAGTAGGACAGCTGTGGGGTGTTCTGTAGTAGGACAGCTGTGGGTGTTCTGTAGTAGGACAGCTGTGGGGTGTTTTGTAGTAGGACAGCTGGGGGGGGGGGGGGGGGTTCTGTCAGGTGTAGTAGGACAGCTGTGGGGTGTTCTGTAGTAGGACAGCTGGGGGGGGGGGGGTTCTGTAGTAGGACAGCTGGGGGGGGTGTTCTGTAGTAGGACAGCTGGGGGGGGTGTTCTGTATTAGGACAGCTGTGGGGTGTTCTGTAGTAGGACAGCTGTGGGGTGTTCTGTAGTAGGACAGCTGTGGGGTGTTCTGTAGTAGGACAGCTGTGGGGTGTTCTGTAGTAGGACAGCTGTGGGGTGTTCTGTAGTAGGACAGCTGTGGGGTGTTCTGTAGTAGGACAGCTGTGGGGTGTTCTGTAGTAGGACAGCTGTGGGGTGTTCTGTAGTAGGACAGCTGTGGGGTGTTCTGTAGTAGGACAGCTGTGGGGTGTTTTGTAGTAGGACAGCTGTGGGGTGTTTTGTAGTAGGACAGCTGTGGGGTGTTTTGTAGTAGGACAGCTGTGGGGTGTTCTGTAGTAGGACAGCTGTGGGGTGTTCTGTAGTAGGACAGCTGTGGGGTGTTCTGTAGTAGGACAGCTGTGGGGTGTTTTGTAGTAGGACAGCTGTGGGGTGTTTTGTAGTAGGACAGCTGGGGGGGGGGGGGGGGGGGGTTCTGTCAGGTGTAGTAGGACAGCTGTGGGGTGTTCTGTAGTAGGACAGCTGTGGGGTGTTTTGTAGTAGGACAGCTGTGGGGTGTTTTGTAGTAGGACAGCTGGGGGGGGGGGGGGGGGGGGGGTTCTGTAGTAGGACAGCTGTGGGGTGTTCTGTAGTAGGACAGCTGTGGGGTGTTCTGTAGTAGGACAGCTGTGGGGTGTTTTGTAGTAGGACAGCTGGGGGGGGGGGGGGGGGGGGGGGGTTCTGTCAGGTGTAGTAGGACAGCTGGGGGGGTGTTCTGTAGTAGGACAGCTGGGGGGGGGGGGGTTCTGTAGTAGGACAGCTGTGGGGTGTTCTGTAGTAGGACAGCTGTGGGGTGTTCTGTAGTAGGACAGCTGTGGGGTGTTCTGTAGTAGGACAGCTGGGGGGGGGAGGGGTCTGTCAGGTGTAGTAGGACAGCTGTGGGGTGTTTTGTAGTAGGACAGCTGGGGGGGGGGGGGGTTCTGTCAGGTGTAGTAGGACAGCTGTGGGGTGTTCTGTAGTAGGACAGCTGGGGGGGTGTTCTGTAGTAGGACAGCTGGGGGGGTGTTCTGTAGTAGGACAGCTGGGGGGGTGTTCTGTAGTAGGACAGCTGGGGGGGTGTTCTGTAGTAGGACAGCTGGGGGGGGGGGGGTTCTGTCAGGTGTAGTAGGACAGCTGTGGGGTGTTCTGTAGTAGGACAGCTGGGGGGGTGTTCTGTAGTAGGACAGCTGGGGGGGTGTTCTGTAGTAGGACAGCTGGGGGGGTGTTCTGTAGTAGGACAGCTGGGGGGGTGTTCTGTAGTAGGACAGCTGGGGGGTGTTCTGTAGTAGGACAGCTGTGGGGTGTTCTGTAGTAGGACAGCTGTGGGGTGTTCTGTAGTAGGACAGCTGTGGGGTGTTCTGTAGTAGGACAGCTGGGGGGTGTTCTGTAGTAGGACAGCTGGGGGGGGTGTTCTGTAGTAGGACAGCTGGGGGGGGTGTTCTGTAGTAGGACAGCTGGGGGGGGTGTTCTGTAGTAGGACAGCTGGGGGGGTGTTCTGTAGTAGGACAGCTGGGGGGGGTGTTCTGTAGTAGGACAGCTGGGGGGGGTGTTCTGTAGTAGGACAGCTGGGGGGGTGTTCTGTAGTAGGACAGCTGGGGGGGGGGGGTTCTGTCAGGTGTAGTAGGACAGCTGGGGGGGGGGGTGTTCTGTAGTAGGACAGCTGGGGGGGGGGTTCTGTCAGGTGTAGTAGTACAGCGTTGTTGGGGCTTCCCTGAGCCAATCAGTCAGCCAGAGGGAAAGACATGAAAGGTATGTGTGGATGTTTTATTCAGTAAAAGGGCTTTTCATTTTACATTTACACGTTAGTCATTTAGCAGACGCTCTCATCCAGAGAAACATACAGTTAGTTAATTCATCTGAGGAGGGCTGGGTGAGACAACCACATATAGTAAGTACATTTTTCATCAAAGTAGCTATTAGTACAGTCATCTCTAGTGGGGGAGAGTGGGAGTGTTAGTTCATGAAAGGTATGTTTTTTGTGGGGGTAAGGAGGGAGGGGGGGGTGCTGTGGGATTTTCCACACCACACACACACACACAAGTACACAGACACACACACAGCCCTGGGCCCTTAGAGGTTTCCCATTGATTTCAAGGTGTTAACATGTGTGGGAATCGGACCATATCTCATACCATTTACCCAGCTCAGACCCTCTCTACAGGAACACAATGTCTGTCCCATAGAGGTGTGTCTGTCTCCAGGATAGATGTGTGTGTGAAACCGATCCCCCTCTTCTCCATAGCTTTTCTCAACAGATTCAACTATATATTTGAAATGATTCATTTGTCTGTCTGTCTGTCTGTCTGTGTGTGTGTGTGTGTGTGTGTGTGTGTGTGTGTGTGTGAGAAATCAAAGTGTGAATAGTTCCAACATGTTTTTGATAATAACACTACGTAACTAATGTTGTTCCAATGTCTACTCTTCCATACTACGTGTAGACCACGCCCACTTTCCCCAGTAGTTGTAGCTCTCTCTCTAGGTAGACCACACCCACTTTCCCCTGTAGTTGTATCTCTCTCTAGGTAGACCACACCCACTTTCCCCTGTAGTTGTATCTCTCTCTAGGTAGACCACACCCACTTTCCCCTGTAGTTGTATCTCTCTCTAGGTAGACCACACCCACTTCCCCCTGTAGTTGTATCTCTCTCTCTAGGTAGACCACACCCACTTCCCCCTGTAGTTGTATCTCTCTCTAGGTAGACCACACCCACTTTCCCCTGTAGTTGTATCTCTCTCTAGGTAGACCACACCCACTTTCCCCTGTAGTTGTAGCTCTCTCTAGGTAGACCACACCCACTTTCCCCTGTAGTTGTATCTCTCTATCTAGGTAGACCACGCCCACTTTCCCCAGTAGTTTTATCTCTCCCTCTAGGTAGACCACGCCCACTTTCACCTGTAGTTGTATCTCTCTCTCTATGTAGACCACACCCACTTTCCCCTGTAGTTGTAGCTCTCTCTCTAGGTAGACCACACCCACTTTCTCCTGTAGTTGTAGCTCTCTCTCTCTAGGTAGACCACACCCACTTTCCTCTGTAGTTGTAGCTCTCTCTAGGTAGACCACACCCACTTTCCCCTGTAGTTGTATCTCTCTCTAGGTAGACCACACCCACTTCCCCCTGTAGTTGTATCTCTCTATCTAGGTAGACCACGCCCACTTTCCCCTATAGTTGTTGCTCTCTCTCTAGGTAGACCACGCCCACTTTCCCCTATAGTTGTAGCTCTCTCTAGGTAGACCACGCCCACTTTCCCCTATAGTTGTAGCTCTCTCTCTAGGTAGACCACGCCCACTTTCCCCTATAGGTGTAGCTCTCTCTCTAGGTAGACCACGCCCACTTTCCCCTATAGTTGTAGCTCTCTCTCTAGGTAGACCACGCCCACTTTCTCCTGTAGTTGTAGCTCTCTCTCTCTAGGTAGACCACGCCCACTTTCTCCTGTAGTTGTAGCTCTCTCTCTCTAGGTAGACCACGCCCACTTTCTCCTGTAGTTGTAGCTCTCTCTCTCTAGGTAGACCACGCCCACTTTCTCCTGTAGTTGTAGCTCTCTCTCTCTAGGTAGACCACACCCACGTTCTCCTGTAGTTGTAGCTTCTTCTCTCTAGGTAGACCACGCCCACTTTCTCCTGTAGTTGTAGCTCTCTCTCTCTAGGTAGACCACGCCCACTTTCTCCTGTAGTTGTAGCTCTCTCTCTCTAGGTAGACCACGCCCACTTTCTCCTGTAGTTGTAGCTCTCTCTCTAGGTAGACCACGCCCACTTTCTCCTGTAGTTGTAGCTCTCTCTCTCTAGGTAGACCACACCCACGTTCTCCTGTAGTTGTAGCTTCTCTCTAGGTAGACCACGCCCACTTTCTCCTGTAGTTGTAGCTTCTTCTCTCTAGGTAGACCACGCCCACGTTCTCCTGTAGTTGTAGCTTCTTCTCTCTAGGTAGACCATGCCCACGTTCTCCTGTAGTTGTAGCGTTCTCTCTCTAGGTAGACCACGCCCACTTTCTCCTGTAGTTGTAGCTCTCTCTCTCTTTAGGTAGACCATGCCCACTTTCTCCTGTAGTTGTAGCTCTCTCTCTTTAGGTAGACCACACCCACTTTCCCCTGTAGTTGTAGCTCTCTCTCTAGGGAGACAGCCACAGTCAGAGGTGAGGCACCTCATGCTAGGGGTTTCCTGTTCCACTGCTACAGGGGAGTAGAGCATCAATAGGGCCTGTACCAGCATGTTTGTTCTTTACTCTCTCTGGTGTGTCTGTGGCTGGTGTGTGTCCAGGTGTGTATGTGTGTGTTGCGCTGTGGTACGTCGACTGCCTGGGGGTGATCTGTATTTTTCTCTTTGTGTTTAGTGGCTGTTAGTCTGTTAAAGCCGTTGGGTTCATTATGAGACTGACTGTAAATGGTTCCACCTACACATCTGAGACAAGGCAGCTTTTACTGTCATCCTTTCTCTCTCTCTCTCTCTCTCTCTCTCTCTCTCTCTCTCTCTCTCTCTCTCTCTCTCTCTCTTTCTCTCTCCTCTCTCTCTGTCTCTCTGTCTCTCTCTCTCCTCTGTCTCTCTCTCTCCTCTGTCTCTCTCTCTCTCTCTCTGTCTCTCTCTGTCTCTCTCTCTCCTCTGTCTCTCTGTCTCTGTCTCATTATGCTTGAAGCGTGTACTTAAACTGCTTTTAGAGATAATGTTCTCATGCCATTTTATTATCAGAACATCAGATATTCCACAGGTTGATTCCGTACAGGTTTCATTACATTAACATTATATCATCATGTAAACTATAGTCCTCAGCTTTACATAAATATATGATAAATCATAGAATGTGACTTTGACTGGTGTGTGTGACTATATAGTGTTTGAGACGTTTGTGTGTGTATTCCCTGTGCCAAAGGAGACTGTGGTCCCTCCACCCCCACCCCCACACACACTCATTCCCCTCCTCGGCTTGGTCTAATCATCCCGTCACTCTCCCTTCCTCCCACTCACACACGCCTCACACTCAATCTCTTTCTCTCATCTTTCTTTCCCTCCTCCCAACTCTCTCCTTTCCTGTCCTTGCTCCCACATCTCTTCTTTCTTCTTCTCTCTCCCTCCCCAGCTTTCTTCTCCTCCTCCCCAGGTTCTCCTTCTCTTCTCTTCACTCCCTCCTTTCTTCTCCTCCTCCCCAGGTTCTCCTTCTCTTCTCTTCACTCCCTCCTCTCTTCTCCTCCTCCCCAGGTTCTCCCTCTCTTCTCTTCACTCCCTCCTCTCTTCTCCTCATCCCCAGTTTCTCTCTCCTCTCTCTTCTCTTCCTCTTCAAGCTCTCTTCTGTCCCACATTTCTCTCCCTCTTCTCTCCTCCTTCCATCCCTCTTTCATCCATGTCTTCCACTCCTCTCCTCCCCTAACTCCCTCCTCTGTAGAAGGGTAAGAATATGCTTAACAGACACATATTACAATGGTGGCATTTCCATCCACATATCTCAGTCTTAGTAAATACATTTGTCCTCAGTAAAGTAGCTATCAGCAGAGTCAGAGCTAGTAAGAGGAGGGGAAACAGTCAAGTTCATGAAAGGTGCTGTGGGATTATTTAAGGTTCTCTTTGACGGGGTAGGGTTTCAGATGTTTTCAGAAGATGGACTCTGCTGTTATTTATTATCAACTAAAGTGACACGCCATGTTTTATTTTTATTTATTAGACTTTAGAAGCCAGCACAGAGCCTGTGGCTGTGTCTCAAATAGCACCCTGTTCCATATACAGTGCCCTACTTTTAACCAGGCCCACAGGGTGCCATAGAGCTCAGGTTGAAAGTAGTGCACTATATAGGGTATAGGGTGTCATTTGGGACGCAGTGTGTGTAAGTTATGATGCTTAGTGAAATACTGAGCTCCATTTCCCCGGTATATCCCCCTGCTCAGGTGAAGAGTTCAGAGCTCTTCTCTGCTCTGCTCTGGGCTCGTCGCTCCGCCCTGCCAGCTGCCCTACATGGTTAGCCTCAGTTTCACTACATTCTGAAGCTATGAGACACACAGGATTGGATTTAACCATACAAATAGAATTACTAGATTGGGTAATTAGCCTCTCAGTTGAGGATGCCTGTTCTAATAATACTATTTCTATGGGGTTAACCACCTACATTGAGCCCTTTAAACACCTACAATGGAATATTGATCTCATCTATTAGGTTTGAAGGTCCAATGCAGCTGTTTTGATCTCAATGTCAAATCATTTCTGGGTAACAATTAAGTATTAATAGCTTCTTAGCAAAGAGCAATTTCACAAGCAAGAATTTTGCAAGGGCTGTGTGGGAGTGTTTGAGTTGGGAGGGGAAAACTGTTATTGGCAGAGGTTTGGAACTCTCTTTCTTATTGGTCTGTTAACTAATTTACTGCATAGTGATGTCACCATGGAAGGCCAAAACTCCCTCCCACCCAACAGGCTGATATTTCAGGTGGTCTTTTCAAACAGCTCTTACACTACAAGGGCATTATCATCATGTTCATGATTTCACAGTATTATTCCAACCTGCGTGGAAATATATATCAAATCAAATTTCAAATCAAATGTATTTATAAAGCCCTTCTTACATCAGCTGATATCTCAAAGTGCTGTACAGAAACCCAGCCTAAAACCCCAAACAGCAAGCAATGCAGGTGTAGAAGCACGGTGGCTAGGAAAAACTCCCTAGAAAGGCCAAAACCTAGGAAGAAACCTAGAGAGGAACCAGGCTATGAGGGGTGGCCAGTCCTCTTCTGGCTGTGCCGGGTGGAGATTATAACAGAACATATTTAAAACACAGGAAAAACTAAAATAAATGATCTGCACTGGGCCTTTTAATAAAGTTATGTTTAATGAAGGATTTGAAAGACGCTACACACACAGCTAGAATGATAGCTACAGTCTGCGGGGGACTAGGCTAGCTACAGTCTGCGGGGGACTAGGCTAGCTACAGTCTGCGGGGGACTAGGCTAGCTACAGTCTGCGGGGGACTAGGCTAGCTACAGTCTGCGGGGGACTGGGCTAGCTACAGTCTGCGGGGGACTGGGCTAGCTACAGTCTGCGGGGGACTGGGCTAGCTACAGTCTGCGGGGGACTGGGCTAGCTACAGTCTGCGGGGGACTGGGCTAGCTACAGTCTGCGGGGGACTGGGCTAGCTACAGCTCCACCTCAGACCTCACATTCCAGGTCGGCTAGTCAGAATACAACACAACTGGCAGACGCCTTGTTTCCCTCTTTACCAACCCCCATGATATTATCTGTTTACTTTACCATCAGGGTCTAATCATGGAGGAATCAGCACACTGATATGTACTGTGGGAAATCAGGGTTCAAGTACCGTAGTCTACCTAGTGGTTGGAGGGAGTAGCACGTAATCAACATCTAACATCCCTCAGTAATTACCAACCAGACCTGGGTTCAAATAATGTTTTTTTCAGTGTATGATTGAGCCTACCTGATGTGATAGAACCAATGGAATAGTCCCAAAGTGCAAGTGTCCTTCTGGAACTTCAGACATGCTCATTAAAACGTTTCAAGTAATTTGAAAGAAAACAAATACTATTTGACACCTGACATATTAAGTAGCATCTAACGGTGATTACCTTAGTAATGAAGAACACACACACACACACACACTGTAATGAGGATGACACAGGGGAAATTAGGCATAAAAAAGTGATTTAGCGTAATTGTCTTTTTTAGGTAAATGGATATGATGCAGCTACAGAGCCTCCAGAAAGTATTCACACCCCTTTACTTTTCCCACATCGTGTTGTGTTACAGCCTGAATTTAAAATGGATTTAAATTGCGTTATTGTGTCACTGATCCATACATAATACTCCCATAATGTCAAAGTGGAATTTTGGTTGTAGAACATTTCTGAAATTCATAAAAAATGAAAAGCTGAAATGTTTTGAGTCAATAAGTATTCGACCCCTTTGTTATGACAAGCCTAGAGTAAACATGTGCTTAACAAATCACACAAGTTGTACGGACTCACTCTGTTTTCAATAATAGTGGTTAACATGATTTTTGAATGACTATCAATCTCTGTACCATATATATACAATTATCTGTAAAATCAATTGAGTAGTGAATTTCAAGCACAGATTCAACCACAAAGACCAGGGAGGTTTTTTAAAGCCTCGCAAAGAAGTGCACCGAATTTCCCTTTGAGCACGGTGAAGTTATTAATTACACTGGATGATGTTTCAATACACCCAGTCACTACAAAGATACAGGCGTCCTTCCTAACTCAGTTGCCGGGGAGGAAGCTACCCAGGGACTTCACTATGAGGCCAATGGTGACTTTAATGGTTGTGATATTAGAACTGAGGATGGATAAACATTGTAGTTACTCCACAATATTAACCTAAATAACACAGTGAAAAGGAAGACTGTACAGATAAAAAATATTGCAAAACATGCATCCTGTTTGCATCAAGGCACTTAATTTCTTTGCCACATTTTGTTGGTGTTGTTGGTGGGTGCTATGTTATGTTATGGGTATGCTTGTCATTGGAAGGCCTAGGGAGTTTTTTAGGATAAAAATAAACTGAATACAGCTAAGCACAGGCAAAACCTGGTTGTCATCTTTGCAACAGACACAAGGAGTCAAATTCACTTTTCAGCAGGACAAAAACCTAAAAGACAAAGACAAATCTACACTGGAATGGCTTACCAAGATGACATTGCATGTTCGTGAGTGGCCAAGTTACATTTTTTATTCAAATTGTCTTGAATGGCAAGACTTAAAAATTGTAGAAAACAATGATCAAAAACCAACAAGAATTTTTTAAGAATAATGGGCAAATATTTTATAAAGCTCTTAGATTTACCCCAAAAGACTCATTGGGAGTTTGCAGGTTTTGGGGTGGGCTTGTTACGTTCCCCAGTTTCTTTGTTGTTTTGGGTTTGTATGTGTTTGTATGTGTGTATTTCAGGAAATAGGGGGAAACAGCAGTTTCCCCTGACGAGAGGGAGGGTTCAGAGCTCCAATCGTTGATGGGGCCGACCAATCAGCTGTCTAGAATCCAGGAAGCCATTTTCTGAAATACACATATTCAAACACATACAAACAAAACAACACAGAAACTGGGGAACGTAACAAGCCCACCCCAAAACCTGCAAACTCCCAGTTTGCAACAACAAAAACCAACACGTATCCCCAGTTACCAAACCCGTGATAGAGCGTCGGCAACCACATTCGCCGAACCCTTCACATAGTTAATCTGTATATTGTATCCCTGTACAATCAGAGCCCACCGCATAAGGCGGCGGTTCTGACTTGTACATTTGCTTCAAAAACACCAAAGGATTATGGTCTGTGAAGACCAGTACAGGCAAGGCACTGGAGCCCACATATTCCTCAAAAAACTGTAAGGCTAGCAATAAAGCCAGCGTCTCGTGTTCAATGGTGGAATACCTTGACTGACACGAGTTGAACTTACGGGAGAAGAAACTGACGGGCCGATCCACTCCCTCTTCATCTTCCTGCAAGAGAACCGCACCCACCCCCACTATACAAGCGTCTACCTCCAACTTAAAAGGTTTGTCAAAGTTGGGGGCGGCAAGCACTGGGGCACTACAAAGTAGCGCTTTGGCGGACTCAAAAGCATAGTTACATTCTTGGGACCACTTAAATGGTACCTTGGGACTAAGCAGAGATGTAAGGGGAGCTACTACCGTCGAGATATTCTTACACAACGTACGATAGTACCACTACCATCCCCAGGAATCTGCACAGCTGGCGGCGAGTCGTGGGAGCAGGAATTGCTTCCACTTTGCCAGTTACTGGGTGCACTTGACCTCGTCCCACCTGCTTCCCTAAGTAAGTCACAGTAGCCTTCCCAAACTCACACTTGGCCAAATTGAGGGTTAAAGAAGCATTCTCCGACCGCTGAAACACACTTTAAGGTGGCGAGAGGATCAGACCAAGTAGACGAATGAATCACCACATCGTCAAGGTCACATACAGTCACATAACTCTTTCACTCACGGGGAGTTGAGTGTAGCAGGGGGAACAGCGTTCCCTCCTCCAAGAGGCGTGCGTAACATGTAGCGATACGCTGGCGCATGCATGCACACACACGTTCATGTGTAAATGGAGTTTATGGCTCTTGTTTATAACTACCAAGAGCAAACCATGACATCAGAACACACACACTCTCTCGCGTGCTCACATACACAGTGCTAGCTAGCGGGGATTTTTCCACTGTTCCAGTAGTCTGTCACACCTCTCTCCCTCTACCACCTCGCTCTGTTAGAATGGGAGCAGGGAGCTCTTTTCTTAGCTCAGCTCTGCTCTTTTCTTAGCTCAGCTCCTCACTCCCAGAGGTCCCTCCCTGCCTGCACCTGCTCTATATAGGTGACACGCAATGCATGTTGGGAGACCAGTGGCTGACACAATCTCTCTCTGTGTGTGTGTGGATGTGTGTGCTCGTGCTCGTGCTCTCGCGTTCTCCCCTCTCTCACGTTCTCCCCTCTCTCTCCCCTCGCTCTTGCTCTCACGTCTCCCCTCTCTCACACCGTTGCTTTATTGTAGTAAGATTATCAGTAATAATTAACTAACTAATATAAATAACAGCAGTAAATAGTACTAGAATAACAGAGTACATAACAGGGACAATAAAAGGCTAAACATGGAAAATGAACATGCTACTATTACCACTAAAATGAATGCTACCAACACTATTATTACCACTAAAATGAATGCTACCAACACTATTATTACCACTAAAATGAATGCTACCAACACTATTATTACCACTAATACTACAGCTGTCCTTACTACTACCATTACCACCAACTGTCATCACAATTACATCAGTACTGCAACTACCACCATCATTACTACTACTACCATTACCACCAACTGTCATCACAATTACATCAGTACTGCAACTACCACCATCATTACTACTACTACCATTACCACCAACTGTCATCACAATTACATCAGTACTGCAACTACCACCATCATTACTACTACTACCATTACCACCAACTGTCATCACAATTACATCAGTACTGCAACTACCACCATCATTACTACTACTACCATTACCACCAACTGTCATCACAATTACATCAGTACTGCAACTACCACCATCATTACTACTACTACCATTACCACCAACTGTCATCACAATTACATCAGTACTGCAACTACCACCATCATTACTACTACTACCATTACCACCAACTGTCATCACAACTACATCAGTACTGCAACTACCACCATCATTACTACTACTACCATTACCACCAACTGTCATCACAATTACATCAGTACTGCAACTACCACCATCATTACTACTACTACCATTACCACCAACTGTCATCACAACTACATCAGTACTGCAACTACCACCATCATTACTACTACTACCATTACCACCAACTGTCATCACAACTACATCAGTACTGCAACTACCACCATCATTACTACTACTACCATTACCACCAACTGTCATCACAATTACATCAGTACTGCAACTACCACCATCATTATTACTACTACCATTACCACCAACTGTCATCACAATTACATCAGTAATGCAACTACCACCATCATTATTACTACTACCATTACCACCAACTGTCATCACAATTACATCAGTACTGCAACTACCACCATCATTACTACTACTACCATTACCACCAACTGTCATCACAATTACATCAGTAATGCAACTACCACCATCATTATTACTACTACCATTACCACCAACTGTCATCACAATTACATCAGTACTGCTACTACTACCACCATTACCACCAACTGTCATCACAATTACATCAGTACTGCTATTACCACCATCATTACTACTACTACCATTACCACCAACTGTCATCACAATTACATCAGTACTGCAACTACCACCATCATTACTACTACTACCATTACCACCAACTGTCATCACAACTACATCAGTACTGCAACTACCACCATCATTACTACTACTACCATTACCACCAACTGTCATCACAACTACATCAGTACTGCAACTACCACCATCATTACTACTACTACCATTACCACCAACTGTCATCACAATTACATCAGTACTGCAACTACCACCATCATTACTACTACTACCATTACCACCAACTGTCATCACAATTACATCAGTACTGCTACTACTACCACCATTACCACCAACTGTCATCACAATTACATCAGTACTGCTATTACCACCATCATTACTACTACTACCATTACCACCATCATTACTACTACTACCATTACCACCAACTGTCATCACAATTACATCAGTACTGCTACTACTACCACCATTACCACCAACTGTCATCACAATTACATCAGTACTGCAACTACCACCATCATTACTACTACTACCATTACCACCATCATTACTACTACTACCATTACCACCAACTGTCATCACAATTACATCAGTACTGCAACTACCACCATCATTATTACTACTACCATTACCACCAACTGTCATCACAATTACATCAGTACTGCAACTACCACCATCATTACTACTACTACCATTACCACCAACTGTCATCACAATTACATCAGTACTGCAACTATCACCATCATTACTACTACTACCATTACCACCATCATTACTACTACTACCATTACCACCAACTGTCATCACAACTACATCAGTAATGCAACTACCACCATCATTACTACTACTACCATTACCACCAACTGTCATCACAATTACATCAGTACTGCAACTACCACCATCATTATTACTACTACCATTACCACCAACTGTCATCACAATTACATCAGTACTGCAACTACCACCATCATTACTACTACTACCATTACCACCAACTGTCATCACAACTACATCAGTAATGCAACTACCACCATCATTACTACTACTACCATTACCACCAACTGTCATCACAATTACATCAGTACTGCAACTACCACCATCATTATTACTACTACCATTACCACCAACTGTCATCACAACTACATCAGTAATGCAACTACCAGATCATCAGGTGTTTTACCTCTGTGCCAAATAGTGTGAGTCCTGGGGCTGCAGAATGGTCCAACCTGTTTGCTAATGCATTGATGTAAATGTTGAAAAGGTTTGGACTCAAACTGCAGCCTTGTCTCACACCTCGACCTCGCGAAAATAAAGATGTTCTTTGGTTTTTGATTTTCTGTGTGCATATATGTTATTAAGTCATAAACCGTTACCACCAAGCCCACTTTGGAGAATTCTGAACAATAGACCATCGTGCCGAATGGAAGGTTTTCTTAAATTCAATAAAGCAAGCAACGATTTTGCCCTCTCTTTTTGGGGGGTGGACGTGTTTATTAATTAGCGTGTGTAAGGTGTGTGTGTGTATATGGTTAGTAGTGCGACGGTGAGGGAGAGAGAGAGAGTGAGTTGTGTGGTGAATCACTCCTCTCCCCTGCTCCCTGATACAGTTCTGATTACTGTGGTAGAGGGTGCTGGGGAAATTACAGGCTGTCTGATTTCCATTGTCTTCAGACTGGAGTTTGTCACAAGAGAGGGATATTTCGCTCTCTTTACCCTCTCCATCTCATCATGATGAGCAGTATCCTCTTCCCTCTCTGCTGTTTCCATTGCCTCTGTAGTCTGAAGCAGAGAAGTAGGATTCTCCTGGACAACAGAGGACTCTGCTCCTCAGCTGACTGAGTGTTGCTGTAGGTCATTTCATAGAGACAATTCTCAAGTCTTTTGTTGTCGTTTTCCTCCTCCTGCTTTGCACTAAGGTTACTATCTCGATTTTTATCTCTGTCACGCTATTGAGTTTGACTGGGTCTGTCTGTCTCTTTCTATCCCTCTTTCTGTCTTTCTCTCAATCTTTTTCTCTCGCCTCGACCTCTCCCCGCTCTCTCTCTCCCCACTCTCTCTACTGTATCTCTTTCTCTACTCTCTCTCTCTTTCTCTTCTCCTCTCTCTCTACTCTCCTCACTCTCCTCTCTCTCTCTCTACTCTCCACTGAGGTAGAGACTGTGACCCTTAGCTGTCTTTCGGTCCACTGAGGTAGAGACTGTGACCCTTAGCTGTGATTCAGACCCTACTGTCTCAGAAATGTATACAATCTGAACATTCTGTAACACTACACCCTCCTGAACAGACCATACTGTCTCTGCTGTTGTCCTACATGCAGGGGTGATGACGTCATGGTAGAACAAGTTACTGGGTCAGTAGGCTGTAGGGAGCAGCCGTGGCCTGGGACTACAGAGGCTCTGACAAACAAACACACACACACACACACACACAGAGAACTACACAGCCACCAGGCTCTGACACTTTTAGCACTGTGCTATCATGCCTCACACACAGACATACACTATATAGACAAAAGTATGTGGACACTCCTTCAAATGACTGGATTCGGCTATTTCAGCCACACCGTTGCTGACAAGTGTATAAAATGTTGCGCACCGCCATGCAATCTCCATAGACAAACATTGGCAGTAGACTGGCCTTACTGAAGAGCTCAGTGACTTTCAACGTGGCACCGTCATAGGATGCCACCTTTCCAACAAGTCAGTTCGTCAAAATTCTGCCCTGCTAGACCTGACCCGGTCAACTGTAAGTGCTGTTATTGTCGAACACCTTTGGGATGAATTGCAACGCCGACTTCGAGCCAGGCCTAATCACCCAACATCAGTGCCCGACTTCACTAATGCTCTTGTGTCTGAATGGAAGCAAGTCCCCACAGCAATGTTCCAACAGTGGAAAATCTTCCCAGAGGAGTGGAAGATGTTATAGCAGCAAAGGGGGGCCAACTTCATATTAATGTTCATGGTTTTGGAATGAGATGTTTGACGAGCAGGTGTCCACATACATTTGGTAATGTAGTGCGTTGATCAACAAGCTTCCTCCACAGAGGCTGAGGTCACTGGGAGAAGAGTTTTAAGAAGTCAGTTGGATAGAAAAGAGATGGGTGGATACCTGGCCTGCATAGAGAACGAGGGAAGGAGACGTGGTTCATAAATAGAGTTAATGTGTGGGGTGCATAGAGAACGAGGGAAGGAGACGTGGTTCATAAATAGAGTTAATGTGTGGGGTGCATAGAGAACGAGGGAAGGAGACGTGGTTCATAAATAGAGTTAATGTGTGGGGTGCATAGAGAACGAGGGAAGGAGACGTGGTTCATAAATATAGTTAATGTGTGGGGTGCATAGAGAACGAGGGAAGGAGACGTGGTTCATAAATATAGTTAATGTGTGGGGTGCATAGAGAACGAGGGAAGGAGACGTGGTTCATAAATAGAGTTAATGTGTGGGGTGCATAGAGAACGAGGGAAGGAGACGTGGTTCATAAATAGTTAATGTGTGGGGTGCATAGAGAACGAGGGAAGGAGACGTGGTTCATAAATAGAGTTAATGTGTGGGGTGCATAGAGAACGAGGGAAGAAGACGTGGTTCATAAATAGAGTTAATGTGTGGGGTGCATAGAGAACGAGGGAAGGAGACGTGGTTCATAAATAGAGTTAATGTGTGGGGTGCATAGAGAACGAGGGAAGGAGACGTGGTTCATAAATAGAGTTAATGTGTGGGGTGCATAGAGAACGAGGGAAGGAGACGTGGTTCATAAATAGAGTTAATGTGTGGGGTGCATAGAGAACGAGGGAAGGAGACGTGGTTCATAAATAGAGTTAATGTGTGGGGTGCATAGAGAACGAGGGAAGGAGACGTGGTTCATAAATAGAGTTAATGTGTGGGGTGCATAGAGAACGAGGGAAGGAGACGTGGTTCATAAATAGAGTTAATGTGTGGGGTGCATAGAGAACGAGGGAAGGAGACGTGGTTCATAAATAGAGTTAATGTGTGGGGTGCATAGAGAACGAGGGAAGAAGACGTGGTTCATAAATAGAGTTAATGTGTGGGGTGCATAGACACGGATCATGTGGAAAATAAGCTCAAACCGCCTCTGCGTAAAGATTAGCTCTGTTTGTTGTAACATGCACCTGCACACACTGTCTGTCTGTCTCTGTCAGGGTTTTCAGCTGTTACCTGTCTCACACATTATTAATCCTCCCATTATCAGTATTCATGTCGGTTTCCCCCTGAGGGATAGAGACTGTGTGCTAGGTACACACACACACCTTAACACACCACTCCCTGATTGCATCATCAGTGTGCTGTGGGACAGGGTCACCTGAAGAGAGATTGCTGATGTCATATGAAGGAAAAGGTGTAGGAGAGGACAGTGTTAACAGTGTTTGTTAATAGCTACACACACACTTTCTTTTTGAAACAGCTGCCTCAACTTCTCCCATGGCAACAACCCTAGCATGCTTCCATGGCAACCCATAGTGATTCCTGTCTGACCTTCACTGATTGATTCACAGCTTACGCTCCTCTCAGGCTCTCCTCTCCTCTCAGGCTCTCCTCTCCTCTCAGGCTCTCCTCTCAGGCTCTCCTCTCCTCTCAGGCTCTCCTCTCAGGCTCTCCTCTCAGGCTCTCCTCTCAGGCTCTCCTCTCCTCGCAGGCTCTCCTCTCAGGCTCTCAGGCTCTCCTCTCAGGCTCTCCTCTCAGGCTCGTCTCTCAGGCTCTCCTCTCAGGCTCTCCTCTCAGGCTCTCCTCTCAGGCTCTCCTCTCAGGCTCTCCTCTCAGGCTCTCCTCTCCTCTCAGGCTCTCCTCTCAGGCTCTCCTCTCAGGCTCTCCTCTCAGGCTCTCCTCTCAGGCTCTCCTCTGGTGTTTTCTGTCTGTGATGGTGATGACTACATATCAGTGTTGTAATGAGAAAGCATCCATACACTAACCGAGGGAATGTGGAAAGGGTCTGTGTTTACTCCACTGAGCTCTGTTTATACCTGGGAGCTGTCAGACGTGCTCACGTGTTGCTCTGCAGGTGTGGACTAAAATGAGCTCACCTGCAGACACACACACACAGGCCTATTGTTCTCCATGTTGCTGTGGGTGGTGTTAGGATAGAGAGGGGTGTAATACACTGATACACCACTGTGGTATTTATTAGGGGGGGGGGGGGGGGGGGGGTGTTCTCCTATCAACCCGTCTGTCATAGCAAAGCTGAATGGTGATTAGCTGGTATGCGGACATCCTTGTTGAAGCTGCCAAACCTCTCAGGTTTCTGCTGGCTGCTGGTTTCTGTCACACGCACACACACCATCATTGCACACAACCGAGTCAAACAATGTTTCCTAATAACGTCATATATTGATACTGTCTCAGGCTGAGTGCCAAATGACACCTTATTCCCTATATAGTGCACTACTGTAGACCATGGGCCTATGGACTATAGGGTGACATTTGAGACACATACATCTGATTCTGTCTAGTAGTCTCTGCAGTAACCATGCCAACGTGTTTTTTTTTTTGTGTGTCCGATTTCGTATTTTCTGTTTGATACAAGATAAAGTTGTCATGGCAACAATGAACATTTCCATTGCAATGTCATGCTGGAAACATCCTCATGTTTTCCCAGTGAATGCCATCTGAACAGCTCCAGCATCAGGCAACGTGTCTCCACCTGCTTGACATCGCTATTATTCATTCCTGCTTTATTCCAGAACATCATGCAACAGATTTTCCCTCCATCATATAGGTCTTCTGTTGTAAACAACCTGCCACGCCTGTTGAGGAAATCCTGGGTTGTACTCCGTAAGAATAACATTAAACCCAGTCAAACGGGGGAGTACTGGGGGTGGGGGGTGTGTGTGTGTGTGTGTGACAATGGTGTCATGGTGTGTGTGTGACCGTCCCTCCAATAGCTACCCATTTGTTAATTGATCCAGCCACTAAGACCCGACCAACAGAATGCCCGGCTCCCTAAGCCCCTGGGGGCTGTGATCAGGGGATCAGTATTATCTGTAATCGGCTTAGCAGGCCTGCGTGTCGGGAGCTGCCTGCCTGACAGGATGTTATGGCCTGCTCTTGTGCTTCTTGGATTGACAGACCGACAGACGATCAGTGTTGTAACACTCAGTCAGGAAACATCTCCATCGTCTTAGAAACGCTTCCTCTGCTTCGACCGACGGACAGACGGACGGACGGACAGACGGACAGACGATCTGTTGTAATACTCAGTCAGGAAACATCTCCATCGTCTTAGAAACGCTTCCTCTGCTTCGACGGACAGACGGACGGACGGACGGACAGACAGACAGACAGACAGACGATCAGTGTTGTAACACTCAGTCAGGAAACATCTCCATCGTCTTAGAAACGATTCCTCTGCTTCGACCGACGGACGGACGGACGGACAGACGATCAGTGTTGTAACACTCAGTTAGGAAACATCTCCATCGTCTTAGAAACGCTTCCTCTGCTTCGACAGACAGACAGACAGACAGACAGACAGACAGACAGGCAGGCAGGCAGGCAGACAGACAGACAGACAGACAGACAGACAGACAGACAGACAGACAGACAGACAGACAGACAGGCAGACATGCAGACATGCAGACAGACAGAACGAACAGTGTGTTTCACACTCAGGCACTCTCTCCTTGTCTCCTCTCCTTCATCTGCCCTCATCTGGAGAGGAGAGGAGGTCCAGCACTTGGTCTCTCAAACACACAAAGAAGAAGAAAACATCAGTCTACCTGGTACACCATTCAATCTAATCAGTCGACCTGGTGCACCATTCAATCTAATCAGTCGACCTGGTACACCATTCAAATCTATTCAGTCTACTTGGTACACCATTCAATCTAATCAGTCGACCTGGTACACCATTCAATCTAATCAGTCGACCTAGTACACCATTCAATCTAATCAGTCGACCTAGTACACCATTCAATCTAATCAGTCGACCTGGTACACCATTCAATCTAATCAGTCGACCTGGTACACCATTCAATCTAATCAGTCGACCTGGTACACCATTCAATCTAATCAGTCGACCTGGTACACCATTCAATCTAATCAGTCGACCTGAAATACAGTTTAGATGTCTGTTTATTTAGCACAATACCAAGGCTCTAGGTTACAACTACAACTTACCTAATCACATGAGTATGGACAGACAATCAAAACATGCTCTGTTTCTGTGACGATCTGTAACTCTGTTTTTACTTTCAGAGAACGAGTAGTTCTACTGTGATCTCCCTCTACAGGGTTAGAATGACTAGTTCTACTGTGTTCTCCCTCTACAGGGTTAGAATGACTAGTTCTACTGTGATCTCCCTCTACAGGGTTAGAATGACTAGTTCTACTGTGTTCTCCCTCTACAGGGTTAGAAGGACTAGTTCTACTGTGTTCTCCCTCTACAGGGTTAGAATGACTAGTTCTACTGTGTTCTCCCTCTACAGGGTTAGAAGGACTAGTTCTACTGTGTTCTCCCTCTACAGGGTTAGAATGACTAGTTCTACTGTGATCTCCCTCTACAGGGTTAGAAGGACTAGTTCTACTGTGTTCTCCCTTCTCTACAGGGTTAGAATGACTAGTTCTACTGTGTTCTCCCTCTACAGGGTTAGAATGACTAGTTCTACTGTGATCTCCCTCTACAGGGTTAGAATGACTAGTTCTACTGTGTTCTCCCTCTACAGGGTTAGAATGACTAGTTCTACTGTGATCTCCCTCTACAGGGTTAGAATGACTAGTTCTACTGTGTTCTCCCTCTACAGGGTTAGAAGGACTAGTTCTACTGTGTTCTCCCTCTACAGGGTTAGAATGACTAGTTCTACTGTGTTCTCCCTCTACAGGGTTAGAAGGACTAGTTCTACTGTGTTCTCCCTCTACAGGGTTAGAATGACTAGTTCTACTGTGTTCTCCCTCTACAGGGTTAGAATGACTAGTTCTACTGTGATCTCCCTCTACAGGGTTAGAATGACTAGTTCTACTGTGTTCTCCCTCTACAGGGTTAGAATGACTAGTTCTACTGTGTTCTCCCTCTACAGGGTTAGAAGGACTAGTTCTACTGTGTTCTCCCTCTACAGGGTTAGAATGACTAGTTCTACTATGTTCTCCCTCTACAGGGTTAGAATGACTAGTTTTACTGTGTTCTCCCTCTACAGGGTTAGAATGACTAGTTCTACTGTGTTCTCCCTCTACAGCGTTAGAATGACTAGTTCTACTGTGTTCTCCCTCTACAGGGTTAGAATGACTAGTTCTACTGTGTTCACCCTCTACAGGGTTAGAATGACTAGTTCTACTGTGTTCACCCTCTACAGGGTTAGAATGACTAGTTCTACTGTGTTCTCCCTCTACAGGGTTAGAATGACTAGTTCTACTGTGTTCTCCCTCTACAGGGTTAGAATGACTAGTTCTACTGTGTTCTCCCTCCTCTACAGGGTTAGAATGACTAGTTCTACTGTGTTCTCCCTTCTCTACAGGGTTAGAATGACTAGTTCTACTGTGATCTCCCTCTACAGGGTTAGAATGACTAGTTCTACTGTGTTCTCCCTCTACAGCGTTAGAATGACTAGTTCTACTGTGTTCTCCCTCTACAGGGTTAGAATGACTAGTTCTACTGTGTTCTCCCTCTACAGGGTTAGAATGACTAGTTCTACTGTGATCTCCCTCTACAGGGTTAGAATGACTAGTTCTACTGTGTTCTCCCTCTACAGCGTTAGAATGACTAGTTCTACTGTGTTCTCCCTCCTCTACAGGGTTAGAATGACTAGTTCTACTGTGATCTCCCTCCCTCCTCTGCAGGGTTAGAATGATTAGTTCTACTGTGTTCTACCTCCTCTATTTAACAACCCACTCTGCCTTGCTGCAATGTTTGCTGTTGTTTTTGTGATATCTGTCTGTCTTCAGTGTGTGTAGCCAGTACTCTGTTCTCTTCTCTTGATAAAGACCAGTCTAAACCCCACTGATACGTTCTGTCTGAGATACAGACCAGTCTAAACCCCACTGATACATTCTGTCTGATGAGATACAGACCAGTCTAAACCCCACTGATACATTCTGTCTGATGAGATACAGACCAGTCTAAACCCCACTGATACATTCTGTCTGATGAGATATAGACCAGTCTAAACCCCACTGATACGTTCTGTCTGAGATACAGACCAGTCTAAACCTCACTGATACATTCTGTCTGAGATATAGACCAGTCTAAACCCCACTGATACATTCTGTCTGAGAGATACAGACCAGTCTAAACCTCACTGATACATTCTGTCTGATGAGATACAGACCAGTCTAAACCCCACTGATACATTCTGTCTGAGATACAGACCAGTCTAAACCCCACTGATACATTCTGTCTGAGATACAGACCAGTCTAAACCCCACTGATACATTCTGTCTGAGATACAGACCAGTCTAAACCCCACTGATACGTTCTGTCTGAGATACAGACCAGTCTAAACCCCACTGATACATTCTGTCTGAGATACAGACCAGTCTAAACCCCACTGATACATTCTGTCTGATGAGATACAGACCAGTCTAAACCCCACTGATACATTCTGTCTGATGAGATACAGACCAGTCTAAACCTCACTGATACATTCTGTCTGATGAGATACAGACCAGTCTAAACCCCACTGATACATTCTGTCTGATGAGATACAGACCAGTCTAAACCTCACTGATACATTCTGTCTGATGAGATACAGACCAGTCTAAACCTCACTGATACATTCTGTCTGATGAGATACAGACCAGTCTAAACCCCACTGATACATTCTGTCTGATGAGATACAGACCAGTCTAAACCCCACTGATACATTCTGTCTGATGAGATACAGACCAGTCTAAACCCCACTGATACATTCTGTCTGATGAGATACAGACCAGTCTAAACCCCACTGATACATTCTGTCTGATGAGATACAGACCAGTCTAAACCCCACTGATACATTCTGTCTGATGAGATACAGACCAGTCTAAACCTCACTGATACATTCTGTCTGATGAGATACAGACCAGTCTAAACCCCACTGATACATTCTGTCTGATGAGATACAGACCAGTCTAAACCCCACTGATACATTCTGTCTGATGAGATATAGACCAGTCTAAACCCCACTGATACATTCTGTCTGATGAGATACAGACCAGTCTAAACCCCACTGATACATTCTGTCTGAGATACAGACCAGTCTAAACCTCACTGATACATTCTGTCTGATGAGATACAGACCAGTCTAAACCCCACGGGTAAAAACTCTGATCAACCAGCGTCTTAACATTAGAACTGAGATGGATCAGAGTGTTTTTAACATTAGATCTGAGATGGATCAGAGTCTTTAACATTAGAACTGATGGATCAGAGTCTTTAACATTAGAACTGAGATGGATCAGAGTCTTTAACATTAGAACTGAGATGGATCAGAGTCTTTAACATTAGAACTGAGATGGATCAGAGTGTTTTTAACATTAGAACTGAGATGGATCAGAGTGTTTTTAACATTAGATCTGAGATGGATCAGAGTCTTTAACATTAGAACTGATGGATCAGAGTCTTTAACATTAGAACTGAGATGGATCAGAGTCTTTAACATTAGAACTGAGATGGATCAGAGTCTTTAACATTAGAACTGAGATGGATCAGAGTGTTTTTAACATTAGATCTGAGATGGATCAGAGTCTTTAACATTAGAACTGAGATGGATCAGAGTGTTTTTAACATTAGAACTGAGATGGATCAGGCCCCATCTTCTTAACATCAGATGGTTCTGAGGACTTGATGGAAGGAGTTCTCTGATTCCTTTGAGTTCTCTGATAGAAAGATTTCCAAGGTTTGAAGAGTTAGACTCTTTAATGTTCTTTAGTAAAGGGTCATCAAACACATAAAACTAGTCTTGACTTTGTGGTAGAGGTTCTTTACAAATATTTCACGCAAATATTTAATAAATGTGCTATTTGAAAATGTATTTCCATTATAAATGGCTTTGCTTTAATCACAAATTCACTCTGGGTCTGACTATTTTACCCATGTGTATTTAGAGTAGACACTCTGTTTAGTCTTGTTCATAGTCCTCTGGTGTTTGCTAAAGGAGGGTTTGGACTTGGTAATGGGAACCTGTTTCCATCCTCTCTGTAATGTCTCTTTCTTTTTCTCTCTTTCTGTCTCTCTCGCTCTCTCTCTGTATTTCTGTCTCTCAAGGTCTCTCTCTGTATTTCTGTCTCTCAAGGTCTCTCTCTGTATTTCTGTCTCTCAAGGTCTCTCTCTGTATTTCTGTCTCTCAAGGTCTCTCTCTGTATTTCTGTCTCTCAAGGTCTCTCTCTGTATTTCTGTCTCTCAAGGTCTCTCTCTGTATTTCTGTCTCTCAAGGTCTCTCTCTGTATTTCTGTCTCTCAAGGTCTCTCTCTGTATTTCTGTCTCTCAAGGTCTCTCTCTGTATTTCTGTCTCTCAAGGTCTCCGCTCTCTGTTCTTTTCTCAATCTAGATATTTTGTTCCTTTTCTTTACAATGCATTGCATAATCAGAAGAGGCAGCATGTAGGTATATTAAAAACACCAGGACAAGTCTTCCACTGGCTGCATGACTCTCCCTCTCCTCTCCTTCTTTAGTTCTCTCTCTTTCACTCCTCTTTCGTTTGGAGATGAGCTGTTTTTATTTTATTTATTTGTCATATTGCCAATATAAAGATAAACCAACCAAGGCAATATGTTTGATCCCGACATAAAACACCAGCAGTTATATCAAGTTTGAATAATATATATTTTTTGCTTGTACCCCTTTTTGAAGTGCTTTCTTTCACTACATCTTCTTTAGAAGAGGTCCTTCTCGTTTATTTGCATCGTTTCCTTCCCTCCTCCTTTCCTTTCTGTCTTGTTTAATGTGTCATTGTGTTTTATTTATCTGTTAAATGTGTTTCCTGTTGAGACATCCAATGTTCCACCATGCACCATCCTGGCTACCAGTCTGTCCTCTGTCTGTTAGTGCGTCTGTTGTGTCGTTGTGTTGCTGCATGGGTTCTCTGCACACTGGGGTCTCTCTCTCCCCTCTTGTGCTCTCTCTCTCCCCTCTTGTGCTCTCTCTCTCCCCTCTAATGCTCTCTCTCCCCCCTCTCGTGCTCTCTCTCCCCCCTCTCGTGCTCTCTCTCCCCCCTCTCGTGCTCTCTCTCCCCCCTCTCGTGCTCTCTCTCTCCCCTCTCGTGCTCTCTCTCTCCCCTCTCGTGCTCTCTCTCTCCCCTCTCGTGCTCTCTCTCTCCCCTCTCGTGCTTTCTCTCTCCCCTCTCGTGCTCTCTCTCTCCCCTCTCGTGCTTTCTCTCTCCCCTCTCGTGCTCTCTCTCTCCCCTCTCGCGCTCTCTCTCTCTCGCTTTCTCGCTCTCTCTCTCGCTTTCTCGCTCTCCTCTCGCTCTCTCTTCCCATCCCTCTCTCGCGCTCTTCCCACTTTCTCTCGCTCTCCCCACTTTCTCTCGCTCTCTCTTCGCTCTCTCTTCGCTCTCTCTTCGCTCTTTCCTCTTCCCTCTTTTCCTCCCTCTCTCCCCCTCTCCCCTGTCTGTAGTGAGGGATGTTTGTTGACATCTGCTCTGTGTGTTTCTCTTTAGGGGACGTGCTGTTTCAGATGGCGGAGGTCCACAGACAGATCCAAGTACAGCTAGAGGAGATGGTGGGTATATGAACCTTCATAAGGACTTTATGACACAATCATAAGCAGATTGCTAGAGGAGATGGTGTACTGTAGGAATAGAGGTCAATTAACTTTGATTTAAATGCTGAGCTGTAGTCTAAGAACAGCATTCTCATGTAGGTGTTCCTTCTGTCCAGGTGGGAAAGGGCAGTGTGGAGTAAAGTAGAGATTGCGTCATCTGTTGGGGAGGTATGCACATTGGAGTGGGTCCAGGGTGTCTGGGATGATGGTGTTGATGTGAGCAATGACAAGTCTTTCAAAGCATTTCATGGCTACAGATGTGAGTGCTACGGGGCGATAGTCATTTAGACAGGTTACCGTGGTGTTGTTGGGCACAGGGACTATGGTGGTCTGCTTGAAACATGTAGGCATTACAGACTGGGTCAGGGAGAGGTTGAAAATGTCAGTGAAGACACTTGCCAGCTGGTCAGCGCATGCGCCGAGTATGCATCATGGTAATCCGTCTGGCCCTGTTAATGTTAACCTGTTTCAAGGTCTTACTCACATTGGCTACGGTGAGCGTGATCACACAGTTGTCTGGAACAGCTGGCTCTCATGCATGGTTCAGTGTTGCTTGCCTCGAAGCGCGCATAGAAGGTATTTAGCTCGTCTGGTAGGCTTGCGTCACCGGGCAGCTCGTGGCTGGGTTTCCCTTTGTAATGCGTGATAGTTTGCACGCCTTGCCACATCTGACGAGCGTCAGAGACAGTTTAGTAGGATTTGATCTTGGTCCTGTATGGATGCTTTGCCTGTGATGGTTTGTCAGAGGGTGTAACGTGATTTCTTATGTGTCCGCATTAGTGTCCCTCTCCTTGAAAAAGCGACAGCTCTAACCTTTAGCTCAGTGCGGATTTTGCCTGTAATCCATGGCTTCTGGTTGGGATATGTACGTACGGTCACTGTGGAGTCGACGTAGTCGACACATTTATTAATGAAGCTGGTGATTGATGTGGTAAACCTCTCAATGCCAATGGATAAATCCCAGAACATATTCCAGTCTGTGCTAGCAAACAGTCCTGTAGCTAAGCATCCGCTTCATCGGACCACTTCTGTATTGCACACGTCACTGGTACTTCCTGTTTGAGTTTTTGCTTGTAAGCAGGAATCAGGAGGATAGAGTTATGGTCAGATTTGACAAACGGAGACCGACGGAGAGCTTTGTATGCGTCTCTGTGTGTGGAGTAAAGGTGGTCTAGAGTTTCCGCTTCTGGTTGCACAGGTGACATGCTGGTAGAAATTAAGTAAAACAGATTTCAGTTTTGCTGTAAATAAATCGCCGGATTCTCGAGTGGGCCAGTGGTCTAAGGCACTGCATCGCAGTTGATAGCTGTGCCACTAGAGATCCTGGTTCGAGTCAGGCTCTGTTGCAGCCAGCCGCAACCGGGAGACCCATGGGGCGGCGCACAATTGGCCCAGGTTAGGGGAGAGTTTGTCCTTGTCCCATTGCGCTCTAGCGACTCCTGTGCTGGGCCGGGAGCATGCACGCTGACACGGTCACCAGGTGTACGGTGTTTCCTCCGACACATTGGTGTGGCTGGCTTCCGGGTTAAGCGGGCATTGTGTCAAGAAGCAGTGCGGCTTGGTTGGGTCGTGTTTCGGAGGACGCGTGGCTCTCGACCTTCGCCTCTCCCGAGTCCATACGGGAGTTGCAGCGATGAGACAAGACTATAACTACCAATTGGATACCATGAAATTTGGGAGAAAAAGGGGTAAAAGTAAAAAATTCGAAAATAAAATCACCGGCCAATAGGAGCGCCGCCTCTGGGTGAGCATTTTCTTGTTTGCTTAGGGGAGGGTTTGTGTTATACAGCTCGTTGAGTGCAGTCTTAGTGCCAGCATCGGTTTGTGGTGGTAAATAGATGGCTACGAAAAATATAGATAAACTATTTACCGAGAGAGTTTAAGGTCTACAGCTTATCATGAGGTATTGTAATTCAGGCGAGCAGAACCTGGAGACTTCCATAATATTGGAGATTGCACACCAGCTGTTGTTAATAAAGACACACGCCCCCTCCCCTGAGCTTACCCGACGCTGCCGTTCTGTCCTGCCGATGTATAGAAAAAACAGCTATTGTAAAACCAGCATTATAAGCATGTATTTGTGTTAATATAAGGCTTACAATAGATTATGTTCCTCTATATGATCACATGGTCAGGATGATCACCTGGTCCTAAGTCTGTTCTGTTGTGAGAGTGATGTCACCATTAACCCTGTGCTTCTCTACACCCCTCCATCTCTCCATCTGTCCATGCAGCTGAAGTCTTTCCACAACGAGCTGCTGTCTGAGCTGGAGAAGAAGGTTGAGCTGGATGCTCGTTACCTGACGGTGAGCATCTGACTAAATGGCTGAACCACACACACACACACACACACACACACACCCACACACACACCCACACCCACACCCACACACACCCACTAGGGCTGTGACGATATCAGTATTGCAATATGTTTTTACATGCCAAAAATGAAAAGACACAGCAGATTTAACTCTTTGTTCCTTTTAAAAACCTGCTGTAGAATATTGTGTGCTGTAGCTTGAGGAAAATACAGGACTCTGGATGACAACATAATGATGTTTGTTTCCAACATTAGGGCTGTTTTCCTTAAAGAAGTTAAATCCGCTTTGTTTTCTGTTTCCTTCCCAAGATACTAACGGTTATCATCCCGGCCCAAACACACAAACACACTCTGCGTCTGAACTAGAGGTCGACCAATTAATCGGAATGGCCAATTAATCAGGGCCGATTTCAAGTTTTCATAACAATCGGAAATCGGTATTTTTGGACACCGATTTGGCCGATTTGAAAAAATATATATATATATGTTATATATTTTTTTAGACCTTTTATTTAACTAGGCAAGTCAGTTAAGAACACATTCTTATTTTCAATGACGGCCTAGGAACGGTGGGTTAACTGCCTTGTTCAGGGGCAGAACGACAGATTTTTACCTTGTCAGCTCGGGGATTCATTTTTGCAACCTACCGGTTACTTGTCCAACGCTCTAACCACCTGCCTTACATTGCACTCCACGAGGAGACTGCGTGGCAGGCTGACTACCTGTTACGCGAGGGCAGCAAGAAGCCAATGTAAGTTGCTGGCTAGCATTAAACTTATAAAAACAATGAATCTTCACATAATCACTAGTTAACTACACATGGTTGATATTATTACTAGTTTTTGTAGCGTGTCCTGCGTTGCATATAATCGATGCGGTGCCTGTTAATTTCTCATCGAATCACAGCCTACTTCGCTAAACGGGTGATGATTTAGCACTGTTGCACCAAACCTAACCATAAATATCAATGCCTTTCTTTAAAATCATTACACAAGTATATATTTTTAAACCTGCATATTTAGTTAATATTGCCTGCTAACATGAATTTCTTATAATTAGGGGAATTGTGTCACTTTTTGTGCGTTCCGTGCAAGCAGTCAGGGTATATGCAGCAGTTTGGGCCGCCTGGCTCGTTGCAAACTGTGTGAAGTCCATTTATTCCGAACAAAGACCGTAATTAATTTGCCAGAATTGTACATAATTATGACAGCATTGAAGGTTGTACAATGTAACAGCAATATTTAGACTTAGGGATGCCACCCGTTAGATAAAATACGGAACGGTTCCGTATTTCACTGAAATAATAAACGTTTTGTTTTTGAAATGATAGTTTCCAGATATGACCATATTAATGACCAAAGGCTGGTATTTCTGTGTTTATTATATTATAATTAACTCTATGATTTGATAGAGCAGTCTGACTGAGAGGTGGTCAGCAGCAGCAGGCTCGTACGCATTCATTCAAACAGCACTTTCTTCCGTTTTGCCAGCAGCTCTTAGCAATGCTTCAAGCATTGAGCTGTTTATGCCTACTTCAAGCCTATCAACTCCCGAGATTAGGCTGGTGTAACCGATGTGAAATGGCTAGCTAGTTAGCGGGGTGTGCACTAATAGCGTTTCAATCGGTGACGTCACTCGCTCTGAGACTTGGAGTAGTTGTTCCCCTTGCTCCGCGGCTTTTGTGGAGCGATGGGTAACGATGCTTCGAGGGTGGCTGTTGTCGATGTGTTCCTGGTTCGAGCCCAGGTAGGGGCGAGGAGAGGGACGGAAGCTATACTGTTACACTGGTAAAACTAAAGTGCCTGTAAAAACATCCAATAGTCAAAGGTACAGTGGGGAGAACAAGTATTTGATACACTGCCGATTTTGCAGGTTTTCCTACTTACAAAGCATGTAGAGGTCTGTAATTTTTATCATAGGTACACTTCAACTGTGAGAGACGGAATCTAAAATAAAAATCCAGAAAATATCATTGTATGAGAGGCTTCTTAAAGAAAAACTAACAGGTCTGTGAGAGCCGGAATTCTTACTGGTTGGTAGGTGATCAAATACTTATGTCATGCAATAAAATGCCAATTAATTACTTAAAATCATACAATGTGATTTTCTGGATTTTTGTTTTAGATTCCATCTCTCACAGTTGAAGTGTACCTATGATAAAAAATGACAGACCTCTACATGCTTTGTAAGTAGGAAAACCTGCAAAGTCGGCAGTGTATCAAATACTTGTTCTCCCCACTGTATATGAAATACAAATGGTATAGAGAGAAATAGTCCTATAATTCCTATAATAACTACAACCTAAAACGTCTTACCTGGGAATATTGAAGACTCATGTTAAAAGGAACCACCAGCTTTCATATGTTCTCATGTTCTGAGCAAGGAACTTAAACGTTAGCTTTCTTACATGGCACATATTGCACTTTTACTTTCTTCTCCAACACTTTGTTTTTGCATTATTTAAACCAAATTGAACATGGTTCATTATTTATTTGAGGCTAAATTGATTTTATTGATGTATTATATTAAGTTAAAATAAATGTTCATTCAGTAGTGTTGTAATTGTCATTATTACAAATAAATAAATAAAAATCGGCCGATACCGATTTTTGGGTCATCCAATAATCGGTATCGGTATCGGCGTTGAAAAATCATAATCGGTCAACCTCTATTTTGAACAGCTACTCTTTCACCTACTGTCCCCCGTCGGCACCACAGTTATTCAGACCACAGTTATTCAGACCATGTCAGACTTTCACCTACTGTCCACCGTCAGCACCACAGTTATTCAGACCATGTCAGACTTTCACCTACTGTCCCCCGTCAGCACCACAGTTACTCAGACCATGTCAGACTTTCACCTACTGTCCCCCGTCAGCACCACAGTTATTCAGACCATGTCAGACTTTCACCTACTGTCCCCCATCAGCACCACAGTTATTCAGACCATGTCAGACTTTCACCTACTGTCCACCGTCAGCACCACAGTTACTCAGACCATGTCAGACTTTCACCTACTGTCCCCTGTCAGCACCACAGTTATTCAGACCATGTCAGACTTTCACCTGCTGTCCCCCGTCAGCACCACAGTTATTCAGACCATGTCAGACTTTCACCTACTGTCCCCCGTCAGCACCACAGTTATTCAGACCATGTCAGACTTTCACCTACTGTCCACCTACAGCACCACAGTTATTCAGACCATGTCAGACTTTCACCTACTGTCCCCCGTCAGCACCACAGTTATTCAGACCATGTCAGACTTTCACCTACTGTCCCCCGTCAGCACCACAGTTATTCAGACCATGTCAGACTTTCACCTACTGTCCACCATCAGCACCACAGTTATTCAGACCATGTCAGACTTTCACCTACTGTCCACCATCAGCACCACAGTTATTCAGACCATGTCAGACTTTCACCTACTGTCCACCATCAGCACCACAGTTATTCAGACCATGTCAGACTTTCACCTACTGTCCACCTACAGCACCACAGTTATTCAGACCATGTCAGACTTTCACCTACTGTCCACCTACAGCACCACAGTTATTCAGACCATGTCAGACTTTCACCTACTGTCCCCCGTCAGCACCACAGTTATTCAGACCATGTCAGACTTTCACCTACTGTCCCCCGTCAGCACCACAGTTACTCAGACCATGTCAGACTTTCACCTACTGTCCCCTGTCAGCACCACAGTTATTCAGACCATGTCAGACTTTCACCTACTGTCCCCCGTCAGCACCACAGTTACTCAGACCATGTCAGACTTTCACCTACTGCCCCCCGTCAGCACCACAGTTATTCAGACCATGTCAGACTTTCACCTACTGTCCCCTGTCAGCACCACAGTTATTCAGACCATGTCAGACTTTCACCTACTGTCCCCCGTCAGCACCACAGTTATTCAGACCATGTCAGACTTTCACCTACTGTCCCCTGTCAGCACCACAGTTATTCAGACCATGTCAGACTTTCACCTACTGTCCACCTACAGCACCACAGTTATTCAGACCATGTCAGACTTTCACCTACTGTCCCCCGTCAGCACCACAGTTATTCAGACCATGTCAGACTTTCACCTACTGTCCCCCGTCAGCACCACAGTTACTCAGACCATGTCAGACTTTCACCTACTGTCCCCCGTCAGCACCACAGTTACTCAGACCATGTCAGACTTTCACCTACTGTCCCCCGTCAGCACCACAGTTATTCAGACCATGTCAGACTTTCACCTACTGTCCCCCGTCAGCACCACAGTTACTCAGACCATGTCAGACTTTCACCTACTGTCCCCCGTCAGCACCACAGTTATTCAGACCATGTCAGACTTTCACCTACTGTCCCCCGTCAGCACCACAGTTATTCAGACCATGTCAGACTTTCACCTACTGTCCCCCGTCAGCACCACAGTTATTCAGACCATGTCTTTGCCAAAGTGTTTGGTGTTCTTACTCTGGACCTCCATTTAAACAGTAAGGCTCCTTTTCCCGAAAATGAAGCTTTAGAGAAAACAACTCTAGGATATTTAGAAACTACATAACCAATAAGCAAAGAGAAAATTACAACCTAACATTTCCTGCAGCATGCATTGAAGTCTGAAGCAGCAGGAGTGATATACTTAGAATGAGTGGGCTGTGAGCGGGCTGCAACTAGCCAACTCCATGTGGAGGAGCAGCAGTGTGTCTGTGCTGCAGGTTAGGGGGATGAGGTGGTGTTGTCATCATCATACACCATTGTACTAGCTGTAGCATTAGACTGTTGGTATGCTAGCTGTAGCATTAGACTGTTGGTATGCTAGCTGTAGCATTAGCCTGTTGGGTATGCTAGTTATAGCATTAGACTGTTGGGTACACTAGCTGTGGCATTAGCCTGTTGGGTACACTAGCTGTAGCATTAGCCTGTTGGGTACACTAGCTGTAGCATTAGCCTGTTGGGTATGCTAGCTGTAGCATTAGCCTGTTGGGTACACTAGCTGTAGCATTAGCCTGTTGGGTATGCTAGCTGTAGCATTAGCCTGTTGGGTACACTAGCTGTAGCATTAGCCTGTTGGGTACACTAGCTGTAGCATTAGCCTGTTGGGTACACTAGCTGTAGCATTAGCCTGTTGGGTACACTAGCTGTAGCATTAGCCTGTTGGGTACACTAGCTGTAGCATTAGCCTGTTGGGTACATTAGCTGTAGCATTATCCTGTTGGGTACACTAGCTGTAGCATTAGCCTGTTGGGTATGCTACGCCAGGGTTCCCCAACTGGCGGCCCGCAGGGTTTCTATCTGAGCCCAAAAAAGTAGTATATATTTTTTATTTTATTATTCTTTATTTTTAAATGTTCATTGTTGGACATACTGTAAGACTGTAAAAACACCAGAAAATCATCTCCAAGTGATTTTATTTGAAGAAATCTGTTCCCCAAGTATTCCCATGCATAATAGAGACACGTGATCCTATACAAATGTAAGCAAGGTTTCTGTCTGTTTCTCTGTGTGGACATCCAGATTTCCCTCCAGCAGCCCTCTCCTATTCATAGCTTGTTTGTCTCTGTTCTGTCCGGCAGTTTGTGGTCTGTCTTTCTTAGAATTCTATTATTATTTTTAAGTCAAATGTTGTTTTTTTCTTCTCTGTCACACTGTTCTGTGGGCAACAGTGTGTACCTCCCAGTGTGTACCACCCTATTCCCTATGTGGTGCACTACTGTTGACCAAGATCAATAGGGTTCTGGTTAAAAGTAGTGCACTGTATAGGCAATAGGATGCCATTTGGGATGCGACCAGTAAGTGTTCTGGGAACTCTTATGAAACCGGGTTCAAACCAAACCCTGCCAGTAGCTGATGTTAAATATGCCTCATTCTGTAGTAACTGGAGGCTATTCCCACAATGAACCTCTGTGTTTTAATGCCGCTATAGACCCATCAGAGATGTTTCTGTTCCTTTACACTGATAAGAGATCAACGATCAATTGGTTCACTAATCCTCTGATGCTTATTCTTTTCAATAGGAAAACACCACACACACACACACACACACACACACACATAGAAAAACACTTTTCCTTTCTTAATGCCATCTGTCAAACAAGCCAGAGTCCTCATACATTATCATCCATCTCGAATGGCACCCTATTCCCTATATAGTGCACTACTACCCTATGGGCTTTCATTAAAAGTAGTGGACTATCTAGGGCCCTCAAACTCAACTCTGGACCTTGAAGCCAGTTCCACTACTTTTTTCCCATTGTTCCCCTCTAATCAGGCACTGACTTAGACCTGGGACATCAAGTGGATCTAGTTAATTATCAGGTAGGACAGAAAACCAGCGGGCTCTGTACCTCGTAGGGTAAGAGTTGACTACCCCTGGTGTAGGGAATAGGGTGCCATTTGGAAGCTAGCCTTAGACTGCTGTTCTGGGTATTAAAATGCCATCCATTCACAGTAATGAATTCCTTTTTAAAAAATGGCATCAGCGATAATAGCAATGGTTTTGCTTTGTGAATTATTAATGTTGCTTGCGAGTCATTTCAGGAAAACCAGACATTTTCCATCAGGAAGGAAACGTGTTGTAGCTACAGTTCCTCCCCATGGAGGAATCTCTCTCTCACTCACTCACTCACTCACTCACTCACTCACTCACTCACTCACTCACTCACTCACTCACTCACTCTCTCACTGACTTATACTCAGACAAAATCCCACTCATTTACCAGGCCTGCATTTTTAGAGCATCTTCTTGGTATATCTGAAAAGGGGTAAACAACATGGGGGTAAACAACATGGGGGGTAAACAACATGGGGGTAAACAACATGGGGGTAAACAACATGGGGGTAAACAACATGGGGGGTAAACAACATGGGGGGTAAACAACATGGGGGGTAAACAACATGGGGGTAAACAACATGGGGGTAAACAACATGAACAAATAAAAGCCACCTGAAGACCTCGTCCCTTTTCCCACTACGAGACATGAAGGAAGTCTGAGGAACGGGGTGGCCAAAGAGATTTCTACTTTTCACATTACACCCTTGCCTTACCTTTTCGTTGTGGCTTGGTCCGCAGCTCAAATTGAGCATAAATATCAATATCACAGGAGCCACTAGCCAGTAAGCACAAACAATTCAACAATGACACACTTTTATTCTAAAACATATTACACTATTGAATAATGCAACATTTCACAAGTATGTATGTGCAGGCAATTAAAGGGTTTATTGTCTCGTTTGTAGGCTACACGTTACATTTTGTTATCAAGACCAAAGCAGAGTTGCTATAGCAGCGAGTCTTCATCAAGTTCCGTTTGCCTGTCAGAAATGAACGATTCATCCTCTCATACCAATATAAAGTACATTAGGCTTACTTTACAACAAACCAGGCTTCCTTGACTTATCTCTCTCGCGCTCTGTCTGAAAAATGATTACTTGACCAGCATTTTACAACCGCTCTCAATCACTCACAGATGATGTCAGGGCTTGGACAAGTCCCTGAAATGCTGAACGGTTGAACAGGAAAATTTACCATAGATTACCAATCCGCTGGACAAAGTTCCCATATAGATTGCTAGTTGGAGACCAGTACAAAGTCCACATTATCTCTATTCATTAAAGGTGTCTCCCAAAGTTGAATCACATGTGTTAGTCATGGAATAGATCAGATTACTGGATCTGGCTAGGGTGGGAGTGGGAGATAACGTATTAAAGTTCATGTGAGGGAGGATCTGAACACACACACACACACACACACACACACACACACACACACACACACACACACACATCATGGTAATCCTGATTAGCCCTCCCATAATGGTCTGTCTCCAGCACTGCCACATGATAGACAGCTGTTGCGATGTGCTCAGACAGATAAGATGACAGGGCTTCAGGAGGCTAATAGATAGTTCCCACAGGGCCTTAGAGAGACAAGCTTTTGTCCAGCTCTAAAAGGGCAGCTTGTTACATACTCTATGACAGATCGATATAGGGTGACATTGCCCCCTAGACACTGACCTAAGGTAAACTCTAAAAGGGCAGCTTGTTCTCCCCATTGCTGATAAACTAACTTTCTGTGTGCTCTCTCCTGCCCCCTTCAGGCTGCGTTGAAGAAGTACCAAGTGGAGCACAAGAGTAAGGGAGAGAGTCTGGAGAAGTGTCAGGCTGAACTGAAGAAACTCCGCAGGAAGAGCCAAGGCAGCAAGAACCCCTCCAAGTACGGAGAGAAGGAGATGCAGGTCAGTCTCTATGGAAGGGCCGACACGGACGGACGCATACATACACACACACACGGCTACACGCATGGACGCACGCACACGCGGACAGACACATGGACACACGGCTGCTCTCTCTCACTCACTCACTCACTCACTCACTCACTCACTCGCTCACACAAGCAAGGGATAAAGGGGTCAACACACTTTTACTCACCTCAGGACCAGATCTGTTTGTGCCATCTTGGCTACCTTTAGATGGTTTGTTGGTAATACATCTCCACCAGGCTGATGGACAGCTTTAGATGGTTTGTTGGTAATACATCTCCACCAGGCTGATGGATAGCTTCATATGGTTAGTTGGTAATACATCTCCACAAGGCTGATGGATAGCTTTAGATGGTTAGTTGGTAATACATCTCCACAAGGCTGATGGATAGCTTCATATGGTTAGTTGGTAATACATCTCCACAAGGCTGATGGATAGCTTCATATGGTTAGTTGGTAATACATATCCACCAGGCTGATGGATAGCTTTAGATGGTTAGTTGGTAATACATCTCCACCAGGCTGATGGATAGCTTTAGATGGTTAGTTGGTCATACATCTCCACATGGCTGATGGATAGCTTTAGATGGTTAGTTGGTCATACATCTCCACATGGCTGATGGATAGCTTTAGATGGTTAGTTGGTAATACATCTCCACCAGGCTGATGGACAGCTTTAGATGGTTAGTTGGTAATACATCTCCACCAGGCTGATGGATAGCTTTATATGGTTAGTTGGTCATACATCTCCACAAGGCTGATGGATAGCTTTAGATGGTTAGTTGGCAATACATCTCCACCAGGCTGATGGATAGCTTTAGATGGTTAGTTGGTAATACATCTCCACCAGGCTGATGGATAGCTTTAGATGGTTAGTTGGTCATACATCTCCACAAGGCTGATGGATAGCTTTAGATGGTTAGTTGGTCTGATGGATAGCTTTAGATGGTTAGTTGGTAATACATCTCCACCAGGCTGATGGATAGCTTCATATGGTTAGTTGGTAATACATCTCCACCAGGCTGATGGATAGCTTTAGATGGTTAGTTGGTAATACATCTCCACCAGGCTGATGGCTAGCTTTAGATGGTTAGTTGGTAATACATCTCCACCAGGCTGATGGCTAGCTTTAGATGATTAGTTGGTAATACATCTCCACCAGGCTGATGGATAGCTTCATATGGTTAGTTGGTAATACATCTCCACCAGGCTGATGGCTAGCTTCATATGGTTAGTTGGTAGTACAGCTCCACCAGGCTGATGGCTAGCTTGAGATGTAAATACTGTATTTTCATTATGCTGATTAGATGCACCCAGGGCCAGGACTGAGGGTGGAGAGTATTGGAGAACCGTGGACACAGTACTGCTCTGCCCTGAGTGGGCAGGGAGAGAGAGGACACACAGGAAGTAAGAAAACAAACTGTTTACTTGTCCTGTTTTGAAACCCTCACTCAGTTTTTTTTCTGTATGTGTGTGTTACTCTGGCATGTATCAGTGATTGAAACACTCTGCTCAGGTCCCCTGTTACTGTAGCTCAGCCCACAGGGTTGGGCTGAACGCTCTGTAAAAGCAGGTCTGGTAGCTGTAGCAGGTCTGCTCTTGTAAATGTGTGATTCCAGAGTTAGTGTAAGGCCTGCAGTGTGGTGAGGGGTAGCCAGCCATAACTGTCAGGGTTAAGAGACATCCAACTGATCGATATTAAAGCTGGAGCCTGACACTGCTGCTTGTTCAGGGACCATCAATAAAATATATTTCAATCAATCAAATGTATTTGTAAAGCCCTTTTTACATCAGCCGATGTCACAAAGTCCTGTACAGAAACCCAGCCTGAAACCCCAAACAGCAAGTAATGCAGGTGTAGAAGCACAGTGGCTAGGAAAAACTCCCTAGAAAGGCAGGAACCTAGGAAGAAACCTAGAGAGGAACCAGGCTCTGAGGGGTGGCCAGTCCTCTTCTGGCTGTGCCGGGTGGAGATTATAACAGTATATGGCCAAGATGTTCAAATGTTCATAGATGACCAGTAGGGTCAAATAATAATCCCAGTGGTTGTAGAGGGTGCAACAGGTCAGTACCTCAGGAGTAAATGTCAGTTGGCTTTTCATAGCCGAGAGTTGGAGAGGAAGTCGAAAACAGCAGGTCCGGAACACGGTGATTGAGTGAGTAAAAAGCCCCCACACCACTAGAGGGATATCTTCAAACCACCAACTTACTACCCTGAGACAAGGCCGAGTATAGCCCATGAAGATCTCCCCCACGGCACGAACCCGACGGGGGCGCCAACCCGGACAGGAAGATCATGTCAGTGACACACCCCTCCTAGGGGGGGCTTTTCATTTGCTGGGCTCCCCTGTTACCTCTCATCTGGATGCTCCAGCCTTTCCTCTCATCTGGATGCTCCAGCCTTTCCTCTCGTCTGGATGCTCCAGCCTTTCCTCTCGTCTGGATGCTCCAGCCTTTCCTCTCGTCTGGATGCTCCAGCCTTTCCTCTCGTCTGGATGCTCCAGCCTTTCCTCTCGTCTGGATGCTCCAGCCTTTCCTCTCGTCTGGATGCTCCAGCCTTTCCTCTCGTCTGGATGCTCCAGGCCTTTCCTCTCGTCTGGATGCTCCAGGCCTTTCCTCTCGTCTGGATGCTCCAGGCCTTTCCTCTCCTCTGGATGCTCCAGGCCTTTCCTCTCCTCTGGATGCTCCAGGCCTTTCCTCTCCTCTGGATGCTCCAGGGCTTTCCTCTCGTCTGGCTGCTCCAGGGCTTTCCTCTCGTCTGGATGCTCCAGGCCTTTCCTCTCGTCTGGATGCTCCAGGCCTTTCCTCTCGTCTGGATGCTCCAGGCCTTTCCTCTCGTCTGGATGCTCCAGGCCTTTCCTCTCGTCTGGATGCTCCAGGCCTTTCCTCTCGTCTGGATGCTCCAGGCCTTTCCTCTCGTCTGGATGCTCCAGGCCTTTCCTCTCGTCTGGATGCTCCAGGCCTTTCCTCTCGTCTGGATGCTCCAGGCCTTTCCTCTCGTCTGGATGCTCCAGGCCTTTCCTCTCGTCTGGATGCTCCAGCCTTTCCTCTCGTCTGGATGCTCCAGCCTTTCCTCTCCTCTGGATGCTCCAGGCCTTTCCTCTCCTCTGGATGGTCCAGGCCTTTCCTCTCCTCTGGATGCTCCAGGCCTTTCCTCTCCTCTAGATGCTCCAGGCCTTTCCTCTCCTCTAGATGCTCCAGGCCTTTCCTCTCGTCTGGCTGCTCCAGGCCTTTCCTCTCGTCTGGCTGCTCCAGGCCTTTCCTCTCGTCTGGCTGCTCCAGGCCTTTCCTCTCGTCTGGATGCTCCAGCCTTTCCTCTCGTCTGGATGCTCCAGCCTTTCCTCTCGTCTGGATGCTCCAGCCCTTCCTCTGGTGACAGGGACAGTCTATAAGTGTTAGATGTGGCTTGCCACTGTGTGACGTTGGGACTATAAGCATTTTGTTACACCCGCAGTAACATCTGCTAAATATGTGTATTTGACCAATAAAATGTGATTTGATAAGGTTCTATCTGTTCAAAGCATAGTTCGGAGGAATTGAGCCTCAAAGTTTTCAAATCCCAGATCTCAGAACTGTTTGGTAGTGACTTCTTCTTTCATGACCCATTAAGGTCCTCACCTTAAAGGTTCTAAAGTGCAGAGGATCAAAATCCTGAGACATTTGTAAATACACTGCTCAAAAAAATAAAGGGAACACTTAAACAACACAATGTAACTCCAAGTCAATCACACTTCTGTGAAATCAAACTGTCCACTTAGGAAGCAACACTGATTGACAATAAATTTCACATGCTGTTGTGCAAATGGAATAGACAAAAGGTGGAAATTATAGGCAATTAGCAAGACACCCCCAAAAAAGGAGTGATTCTGCAGGTGGTGACCACAGACCACTTCTCAGTTCCTATGCTTCCTGGCTGATGTTTTGGTCACTTTTGAATGCTGGCGGTGCTCTCACTCTCGTGGTAGCATGAGACGGAGTCTACAACCCACACAAGTGGCTCAGGTAGTGCAGTTCATCCAGGATGGCACATCAATGCGAGCTGTGGCAAAAAGGTTTGCTGTGTCTGTCAGCGTGGTGTCCAGAACATGGAGGCGCTACCAGGAGACAGGCCAGTACATCAGGAGACGTGGAGGAGGCCGTAGGAGGGCAACAACCCAGCAGCAGGACCGCTACCTCCGCCTTTGTGCAAGGAGGTGCACTGCCAGAGCCCTGCAAAATGACCTCCAGCAGGCCACAAATGTGCATGTGTCAGCATATGGTCTCACAAGGGGTCTGAGGATCTCATCTTGGTACCTATTGGCAGTCAGGCTACCTCTGGCGAGCACATGGAGGGCTGTGCGGCCCCACAAAGAAATGCCACCCCACACCATGACTGACCCATCGCCAAACCGGTCATGCTGGAGGATGTTGCAGGCAGCAGAACGTTCTCCACGGCGTCTCCAGACTCTGTCATGTCTGTCACATGTGCTCATGTGCTCAGTGTGAACCTGCTTTCATCTGTGAAGAGCACAGGGCGCCAGTGGCGAATTTGCCAATCTTGGTGTTCTCTGGAAAATGCCAAACGTCCTGCACGGTGTTGGGCTGTAAGCACAACCCCCACCTGTGGACGTCGGGCCCTCATACCACCCTCATGGAGTCTGTTTCTGACCGTTTGAGCAGACACATGCACATTTGTGGCCCGCTGGAGGTCATTTTGCAGGGCTCTGGCAGTGCACCTCCTTGCACAAAGGCGGAGGTAGCGGTCCTGCTGCTGGGTTGTTGCCCTCCTACGGCCTCCTCCACGTCTCCTGATGTACTGGCCTGTCTCCTGGTAGCGCCTCCATGCTCTGGACACTACGCTGACAGACACAGCAAACCTTTTTGCCACAGCTCGCATTGATGTGCCATCCTGGATGAACTGCACTACCTGAGCCACTTGTGTGGGTTGTAGACTCCGTCTCATGCTACCACTAGAGTGAGAGCACCGCCAGCATTCAAAAGTGACCAAAACATCAGCCAGGAAGCATAGGAACTGAGAAGTGGTCTGTGGTCACCACCTGCAGAATCACTCCTTTTTTGGGGGTGTCTTGCTAATTGCCTATAATTTCCACCTTTTGTCTATTCCATTTGCACAACAGCATGTGAAATTTATTGTCAATCAGTGTTGCTTCCTAAGTGGACAGTTTGATTTCACAGAAGTGTGATTGACTTGGAGTTACATTGTGTTGTTTAAGTGTTCCCTTTATTTTTTTGAGCAGTGTATATAGTTTTTTAGAGGGGTGCAATTGCAGATAGACCCTTTTAAGGTTGAACCCAGATCGATATTTCAGGGCCGTAAGGTCCTATCTGACACAGTCCAGTTTTTAGACATGTTCAGTTTTTACTGGCACAGACGTGTGTTCTGATTGGCCCGTCTGTATTTGTTCAGGCTTTTGATTGGCTTGCATTGGGGTTTATGCAGATAGAACTTTATAGTCTAGTACTTTTTCAAGAACCATCTAAAGACAATGTATATGGGACTAACTCCTATTTGACAAAAATGTCAGATTGGACCTTAGTCTCAAGGTCTCGTGTCTGTCACAGTACTAGGGAGAGAGTGTTGAGTACTGTAATATATAGAGCACTATCTAACACTGTCTCCAGCCCCATCCCTTTAGCAGACTTATGTTACCTGTATTTTATCAGGGAGTCAAACTGAGACCAGATGAACTCTGAATGACAAATGCAGACAAAACAATGTCATAGAAAACAAACACGTTGGCCGTGTCCCAATTCCCATACTTGCATTCTAAAGAGTAGGCATTTTAGGTTTTTCGAGAATAGAACGTTTTATAGTGTGAAATTTAAACAATCAGGAATGCTTTAAATGTGAGGATGTTATACTCATGTTGGCTTTTCATCTAGTAGAATTCACTGAGGAAGCGAACGGTCTTTCCAGACTGACTGTTTGACAACAGCTGTTAATGAGATAAGAGGACATGATGCACCCAAATCAACCACGGGCGGGAATCAATGCAATTACGCTTTAGGTTACACATTCTCTGTATGGGTGAGCCTAGTATGTTGATATTTGATGAAAAAAGTATGGCTTGGCTGTTTGCTTGTTGGGCCCACCTGCAGACAGGTCCCAACTCGTCTAGCCTTGGTACTAATAATACACGGTACCTTACCAGGGAGAGGAGAAAGCAATCTCCCTTCTCATTTTCAGACTGCTCAATTTCCCTGATCATATCACGTACAGTATGACTGTGGGGGAGGGAGGGATGAGTCAACTAATTTGTGCTGGAGCACCACAGGGACAATACAACTACAGTTTACAGTCCCCCCCACACGCACACACACATGCGCACTCACACGCCCCACAGGGACTACAGAACCGCAGCCTACAGTCCTACACAGACTCTTATACCGCCAGCCTGGGAACAGCAGCCAGCTACAGTAGTACCTCACCAGCCTGGGAACAGCAGCCAGCTACAGTAGTACCTCACCAGCCTGAGAACAGCAGCCAGCTACAGTAGTACCTCACCAGCCTGAGAACAGCAGCCAGCTACAGTAGTACCTCACCAGCCTGGGAACAGCAGCCAGCTACAGTAGTACCTCACCAGCCTGAGAACAGCAGCCAGCTACAGTAGTACCACACCAGCCTGAGAACAGCAGCCAGCTACAGTAGTACCTCACCAGCCTGGGAACAGCAGCCAGCTACAGTAGTACCTCACCAGCCTGGGAACAGCAGCCAGCTACAGTAGTACCTCACCAGCCTGGGAACAGCAGCCAGCTACAGTAGTACCTCACCAGCCTGGGAACAGCAGCCAGCTACAGTAGTACCTCACCAGCCTGAGAACAGCAGCCAGCTACAGTAGTACCTCACCAGCCTGGGAACAGCAGCCAGCTACAGTAGTACCTCACCAGCCTGAGAACAGCAGCCAGCTACAGTAGTACCTCACCAGCCTGGGAACAGCAGCCAGCCACAGTAGTACCTCACCAGCCTGGGGGGACTAACAAGGGAATGCTATTAGAGAAACTGATTAAAAGCTGATTGATTGGAATGAATCATTATAACACACACACACACACACACACACACACACACACCTTCTAACAGGGTTGTGAATGTTGAACGCTGATGTTGTTTTTCATCATAATATAATTCACACACTAAACATGTGTTTAAGATGGCGGTGGGTGTGACCGAATGTTTTCTTCTCTTCTGTTGTGTCATGGAAGTAAATGATGTGTGAGTGCAGTCTGGTGGATGACAGGAATGGTTAGGTTCTCTGTGTTTGTTGTTCGCTCTCTGTCTCTCTGGCTTTTTTACCATCTCTTTCCCTCCTCCCTCCCCCTCCTACATCTCTGTGCTCAGTGCTTTTTCTTTGCCTTTTGTAGCATGACACACACACACACACACACACACACACACACACACACACACACACACACACACACACACACACACGCTGCTTAGTAGCCCTGTGATGTTAATGCTGCTAATGATCTCGTTATGTAGTTGACTAGAGTGGACCAAGGCTAGATGCAGCAGGAAGGACCTTTAGATGAATACTACACACACACACACACACACACACACACCAACACCACACACTCTCCACCACTCCACAGTCTGTTAATGACAGCTCAGACGGTCTCAGAGGACCCTGGAGCTCCTTAAATATTTTGGTTGTGATTTATTTGGCTTAAAGGGGATTATTTCCAATGTTTTATCTTGTACTTTTTGTAATATATTCGGTATAGTAACCTGAATTGAAGGAATTGAAAAGAGCATGAGGAAATGATGCTGAATCCCCTGGTGGAGGAAATGATGCTGAATCCCCTAGTGGAGGAAGAGGGACCGCTGTTCTACAGGGAGGCAATGATGCTGAATCCCCTGGTGGAGGAAGAGGGACTGCTGTTCTACAGGGAGCAAATGATGCTGAATCCCCTGGTGGAGGAAGAGGGACCGCTGTTCTACGGGGAGGAAATGATGCTGAATCCCCTGGTGGAGGAAATGATGCTGAATCCCCTAGTGGAGGAAGAGGGACCGCTGTTCTACAGGGAGGCAATGATGCTGAATCCCCTGGTGGAGGAAGAGGGACTGCTGTTCTACAGGGAGCAAATGATGCTGAATCCCCTGGTGGAGGAAGAGGGACCGCTGTTCTACGGGGAGGAAATGATCAAATCAAATTTTATTTGTCACATACACATGGTTAGCAGATGTTAATGCGAGTGTAGCGAAATGCTTGTGCTTCTAGTTCCGACAATGCAGTAATAACCAACAAGTAATCTAACCTAACAATTCCACAACTACTACCTTATACACACAAGTGTAAAGGGATAAAGAATATGTACATAAAGATATATGAATGAGTGATGGTACAGAACGGCATAGGCAAGATGCAGTAGATGGTATAGACTACAGTATATACATATACGTTATATTAAGTGGCATTGTTTAAAGTGGCTAGTGGTAAATTTTTACATAATTTCCATCAATTCCCATTATTAAAGTGGCTGGAGTTGAGTCAGTATGTTGGCAGCGGCCACTAAATGTTAGTGGTGGCTGTTTAACAGTCTGATGGCCTTGAGATAGAAGCTGTTTTTCAGTCTCTCGGTCCCTGCTTTGATGCACTTGTACTGACCTCGCCTTCTGGATGATAGCGGGGTGAACAGGCAGTGGCTTGGGTGGTTGTTGTCCTTGATGATCTTTATGGCCTTCCTGTGACATCAGGTGGTGTAGGTGTCCTGGAGGGCAGGTAGTTTGCCCCCGGTGATGCGTTGTGCAGACCTCACTACCCTCTGGAGAGCCTTACGGTTGTGGGCGGAGCAGTTGCCGTACCAGGCGGTGATACAGCCCGACAGGATGCTCTCGATTGTGCATCTGTAGAAGTTTGTGAGTGCTTTTGGTGACAAGCCAAATTTCTTCAGCCTCCTGAGGTTGAAGAGGCGCTGCTGCGCCTTCTTCACAACGCTGTCTGTGTGGGTGGACCAATTCAGTTTGTCCGTGATGTGTACGCCGAGGAACTTAAAACTTTCCAAACAAAACAAAAACAAATGATGCTGAATCCCCTGGTGGAGGAAGAGGGACTGCTGTTCTACAGGGAGGAAATGATGCTGAATCCCCTGGTGGAGGAAGAGGGATCGCTGTTCTACGGGGAGGAAATTATGCTGAATCCCCTGGTGGAGGAAGAGGGACCGCTGTTCTATGGGAGAAAATTATGCTATACTGTAGTGTACTGTAAAGTAGTGTAGTCACCCAGTGCATCATCACGGAGGAACACTCCTCCCGTAGAACACAAACCCTTTTTTAAATAAAAAAAAATATATATATACACACACACACACACACACACACACACACACACACACACACACACAGTCTTGTACAGCTAACCTTGTGGGGACATACAATTCAGTCCCATTCAAAATCCTATTTTCCCTAACCCCTAATCCTAACCCGTACTCTTACCCTAACCCTAACCCAAAAACCTAAACTTTATCCTAACCCTAAACCTAACCCTAGCTCCTAACCCTAACCCTACAACTAACCCTAGCTCCTAACCTTAATATTTAACTTAATTCTAACCCTAACACTAATTCTAACCTTAACCCTAAACCCCCTAGAAATAGCATTTGACCTTGTGGGGACTAACAAAATGTCCCCAGCTAGTCAACTTTTTGTTCGTTTACTATTCTTGTAGGGACTTCTGGTCCCCACAAGAATAGTTAAACACGTCCACACACATACACACACACACACACACACCAACACCACACACTCTCCACCACTCCACAGTCTGTTAATGACAGCTCAAACTGTCTCAGAGGACCCTGGAGCTCCTTACATATTTTGGTTGTGATTTATTTGGCTTAAAGGGGATTTCTTCCAATGTTTTATCTTGTACTTTTTGTAATATATTTGGTACAGAAACCTTTGTTTGCAATTACAGAGATCATACGTTTCCTGTAGTTCTTGAGCAGTTTGCACACACTGCAGCAGGTATTTTGGCCCACTCCTCCATACAGACCTTCTCCAGATCCTTCAGGTTTCGGGGCTGTCGCTGGGCAATACGGACTTTCAGCTCCCTCCAAAGATTTTCTATTGGGTTCAGGTCTGGAGACTGGCTAGGCCACTCCAGGACCTTGAGATGCTTCTTACGGAGCCACTCCTTAGTTGCCCTGGCTGTGTGTTTCGGGTCGTTGATATGCTGGGAAACCCAGCCACGACCCATCTTCAATGCTCTTACTGAGGGAAGGAGGTTGTTGGCCAAGATCTCGCGATACATGGCCCCATCCATCCTCCCCTCAATACGGTGCAGTCGTCCTGTCCCCTTTGCAGAAAAGCATCCCCAAAGAATGATGTTTCCACCTCCATGCTTCACGGTTGGGATGGTGTTCTTGGGGTTGTACTCATCCTTCTTCTTCTTCCAAACACGGCGAGTGGAGTTTAGACCAAAAAGCTCTATTTTTGTCTCATTAGACCACACGACCTTCTCCCATTCCTCCTCTGAATCATCCAGATGGTCATTGGCAAACTTCAGACGGGCCTGGACATGCGCGGCTTGAGCAGGGGGACCTTGCGTGCGCTGCAGGATTTTAATCCATGACGGCGTAGTGTGTTACTAATGGTTTTCTTTGAGACTGTGGTCCCAGCTCTCTTCAGGTCATTGACCAGGTCCTGCCGTGTAGTTCTGGGCTGATCCCTTACCTTCCTCATGATCATTGATGCCCCACGAGGTGAGATCTTGCATGGAGCCCCAGACATAGGGTGATTAACCTTCATCTTGAACTTCTTCCATTTTCTAATAATTGCGCCAACAGTTGTTGCCTTCTCACCATGCTGCTTGCTTATTGTCCTGTAGCCCATCCCAGCCTTTTGCGGGTCTACAATTGTATCCCTGATGTCCTTACACAGCTCTCTGGTCTTGGCCATTGTGGAGAGGTTGGAGTCTGTTTGATTGAGTGTGTGGACAGGTGTCTTTTATACAGGTAACGAGTTCAAACAGGTGCAGTTAATACAGGTAATGAGTGGAGAACAGGAGGGCTTCTTAAAGAAAAACTAACAGGTCTGTGAGAGCCGGAATTCTTACTGGTTGGTAGGTGATCAAATACTTATGTCATGCAATAAAATGCTAATTAATTACTTAAAAATCATACAATGTGATTTTCTGGATTTTAGATTCCGTCTCTCACAGTTGAAGTGTACCTATGATAAAAATTACAGACCTCTACATGCTTTGTAAGTAGGAAAACCTGCAAAATCGGCAGTGTATCAAATACTTGTTCTCCCCACTGTATATATGTGTGTATATATATGTGTATATATATATATATATATATATATATACACATATATATATATGGACAGTGAAGAGGCGACTCCGGGATGCTGGCCTTCTAGGCAGAGTTCCTCTGTCCAGTGTCTGTGTTCTTTTGCCCATCTTCATTTTTTTTTTTTATTGGCCAGTCTGAGATATGGCTTTTTCTTTGTAACTCTGCCAGAAGGCCAGCATCCCGGAGTCACCTCCTCATTGTTGACGTTGAGACTGGTGTTTTGTGGGTACTATTTAATGAAGCTGCCAGTTGAGGACTTGAGTGTGGCGCCTGTTTGTCAAACTAGACACTCTAATGTACTTGTCCTCTTGCTCAGTTGTGCACCGGGGCCTCCCACTCCTCTTTCTATTCTGGTTCGAGCCAGTTAGCGCTGTTCTGTGACGGGAGCAGTACACAGCGTTGTACTTCCGTTTCTTGGCAGCAGTGCTGGTGTTAGTCAGTGGGGAAGCAGCGCCCAGTGCTGGTGTTAGTCAGTGGGGAAGCAGCGCCCAGTGCTGGTGTTAGTCAGTGGGGAAGCAGCGCCCAGTGCTGGTGTTAGTCAGTGGGGAAGCAGCGCCCAGTGCTGGTGTTAGTCAGTGGGGAAGCAGCGCCCAGTGCTGGTGTTAGTCAGTGGGGAAGCAGCGCCCAGTGCTGGTGAAGATGTGTAACTGCTCTGTCTCAACTCACACCAAACACAACCAAACAACCTAATGGAAGATAACTGAACTCTCCTTTTTGTTGCAAATGTTTTCCATTTGGAGTAAACATTTTCCATTACAAAACATTTTTCAACTGTTTGCTATGGTCTTCGTCTAATGAATACACCCCAGAGCTCAGTGTATAGTGGCACATTTCAAATCTAATCAGCCTCGTTCCTTTCAGCTCTAATCAGCCTCGTTCCTTTCAGTTCTAATCAGCCTCGTTCTAATCAGCCTCGTTCCTTTCAGTTCTAATCAGCCTCGTTCCTTTCAGTTCTAATCAGCCTCGTTCCTTTCAGTTCTAATCAGCCTCGTTCCTTTCAGCTCTAATCAGCCTCGTTCCTTTCAGCTCTAATCAGCCTCGTTCCTTTAAGCTCTAATCAGCCTCGTTCCTTTCAGCTCTAATCAGCCTCGTTCCTTTCAGCTCTAATCAGCCTCGTTCCTTTCAGCTCTAATCAGCCTCGTTCCTTTCAGCTCTAATCAGCCTCGTTCCTTTCAGCTCTAATCAGCCTCGTTCCTTTCAGCTCTAATCAGCCTCGTTCCTTTCAGCTCTAATCAGCCTCGTTCCGTTCAGCTCTAATCAGCCTCGTTCCTTTCAGCTCTAATCAGCCTCGTTCCTTTCAGCTCTAATCAGCCTCGTTCCTTTCAGCTCTAATCAGCCTCGTTCCTTTCAGTTCTAATCAGCCTCGTTCCTTTCAGCTCTAATCAGCCTCGTTCCTTTCAGCTCTAATCAGCCTCGTTCCTTTCAGCTCTAATCAGCCTCGTTCCTTTCAGCTCTAATCAGCCTCGTTCCTTTCAGCTCTAATCAGCCTCGTTCCTTTCAGCTCTAATCAGCCTCGTTCCTTTCAGCTCTAATCAGCCTCGACTGATGAAGCTACGGGAGAATAGGGTAATATGATTGAATATGATTGTTGTGAGATTTCTGTATTGTGTGTGGATCGAGAGTGAGAGAGCGGTCTCATTAGATACTGTGTCTGTCACTCACACTGTAGAGATATGATACAAGTCAATAACAATGGCTGACTGGCTGGGAGCTCCACTCGTTCGCGTGTGTGTGTGTGTGTGTGTGTGTGTGTGTGTGTGTGTGTGTGTGTGTGTTGGAACAGAGTCATATATCTGATCCCCAGTGTGTCGGAGAACTCTCTTTCCCAGACCGAGTGTTCTCACACGGAGTAATTACTGAGTTCATTATCAACACACAGACAGACCTGACACTGTTATTACTGAGTTCATTATCAACACACAGACAGTCCTGACACTGTTATTACTGAGTTCATTATCAACACACAGACAGACCTGACACTGTTATTACTGAGTTCATTATCAACACACAGACAGACCTGACACTGTTATTACTGAGTTCATTATCAACACACAGACAGTCCTGACACTGTTATTACTGAGTTCATTATCAACACACAGACAGACCTGACACTGTTATTACTGAGTTCATTATCAACACACAGACAGACCTGACACTGTTATTACTGAGTTCATTATCAACACACAGACAGACCTGACACTGTTATTACTGAGTTCATTATCAACACACAGACAGACCTGACACTGTTATTACTGAGTTCATTATCAACACACAGACAGACCTGACACTGTTATTACTGAGTTCATTATCAACACACAGACAGACCTGACACTGTTATTACTGGGTTCATTATCAACACACAGACAGACCTGACACTGTTATTACTGAGTTCATTATCAACACACAGACAGTCCTGACACTGTTATTACTGAGTTCATTATCAACACACAGACAGTCCTGACACTGTTATTACTGAGTTCATTATCAACACACAGACATACCTGACACTGTTATTACTGAGTTCATTATCAACACACAGACAGACCTGACACTGTTATTACTGAGTTCATTATCAACACACAGACAGTCCTGACACTGTTATTACTGGGTTCATTATCAACACACAGACAGACCTGACACTGTTATTACTGGGTTCATTATCAACACACAGACAGACCTGACACTGTTATTACTGGGTTCATTATCAACACACAGACAGACCTGACACTGTTATTACTGGGTTCATTATCAACACACAGACAGACCTGACACTGTTATTACTGAGTTCATTATCAACACACAGACAGACCTGACACTGTTATTACTGGGTTCATTATCAACACAGAGACCTGACACTGTTATTACTGAGTTCATTATCAACACACACAGGTGCACAATGGATGTTTACAACACAGTTTACATGGACTTAGTGTTTTGTCCTAACATATAAAGGTGTGTTTTGGAGGGCCACTGTCTAACCTCTTGTCTCCTGTGTTCTGTCCTGTAGTTTGTGGAGACCATCAGTAGTAAGCAGAGTGAACTGGACACCTTCATAGCAGAGGGCTACAAGACGGCTCTGTCTGAGGAGCGCAGGAGGTACTGTTTCCTGGTGGACAGACAGTGTGCTGTAGCCAAGAACAGCAGCGCCTACCACGGCAAGGTAAGGGTTAACACAACTGGGTCTGTGGGGTGGTTGTGTGTGTGTGGTGGGGGGGAAGGGGAGTTTGTTGTCCAGGTGGCAATATAAAATGCATGGGTTTGGTATCTGTCTGTCTCAATGGTAAACTGATTAAGGTATCATCCCAAATGGCACCCTATTCCCTATGTAGTGCACTACTTTAGACCAGGGCCCTTTTTGATAGGTTACCATTTGGGACATAATATATGACATGCAGTTTGGAGATGTTCTGGCTTCATGATAGATCCAGTTGATATAATATTCATAGTCAATTTCATTGCTGCATATTAACATTTACATTTACATTTAAGTCATTTAGCAGACGCTCTTATCCAGAGCGACTTACAAGTACATACATTCATACTTTTTTGTACTGGCCCCCCGTGGGAAACGAACCCACAACCCTGGCGTTGCAAGCGCCATGCTCTACCAACTGAGCTACACGGGACCTATTAATATTAACGTATGTCCTGAGAAACATTGTTATGGAGAGGAGGATATGTAAAGAGGTTGTACAGGTGTGGGTGGATGGGTGGGTGTTAGTGCAGCTGTCTCCTGGGATTACTAGGGAGGGTTGGTGTGTGTGTGTGGCGGACGGGGCGACAAGTACGTACAAACACACACACTACTGCAGACCATTTCTAGAACACGGAGTCCAGTGGTTTAATCAGCACAGGGGGGTGTGTGTGGGACGAGTTCAAAGGCTGTGCTGAAGAGTCCTCTCGGAGTGAGGGGAAAGAGAGAGAGACGCACAGAGAGAGAGAGACGGAGAGAGTAAGAGAGACTGGCGAGCGAGAGAGTGAGAGTACAGCTGCCGCAGCGAAGCATCTAGATTGTGGTCTGAGTCACCTGGGACTCACTGGTGCAGCCTGGTTGGTTCTACACACACACACATAGCCCCTGTCTCCAGTGCTGCCCACTCAGCCCTGTACCATAGGTCAGGCACACACAGGGAAGCTGCTCTGCTCTCTGGGATGAATGGGGCTGAATAGAGCCTGTCTCTTAAATGGCACCCTATTCCCTACATAGTGCACTAGTTTTGCCCAGAGCCCATACAAAGTAGGGTGGGAATAGAGAGCCATTTGGAACTCAGCCAGAGAGAGAATATAAGAGAGGAACAGAACAGGAATGTTGGAGGGAGAGTGAAAGTTACCATGAAAGAGGACTGGAGATCTTCAAGGTGATGATATGTGTTAGATCAGAAGAGCTTGGTGTGATAGATGTTGTAGTCAAGACGACAAGGATCTAGAGAAGTAGATCTCTTAATCTTAGTCATGTGTTATAGCTTCCGTCTAGAGAAGTGGATCTCTAAATCTTAGTCATGTGTTATAGCTTCCATCTAGAGAAGTAGATCTCTTAATCGTAGTCATGTGTTATAGCTTCCGTCTAGAGAATTAGATCTCTAAGTCGTAGTCATGTGTTATAGCTTCCATGTGTTACACTAATCAATGACTGTTGTCTGTCCTCATCTGGTGTGTGTTGGCTTATTGATTGATCTCTATCTGTCCAGGGTAAAGACCTGCTGACCCAGAAGATCCCAGTATGGCAGCAGGCTTGTTCAGACCCCAACAAGCTACCAGAGCGGGCCATGCTCCTAGCCCAGCAGATGGGCTCCGGGTCCAGCACGGGCACCGCTTCCCTGACCATGGGCGGCTCCAGCCCCCTGAACACCTCCAAGTCTAACCTGTCCAACCTGGTCATCTCTGACCCCATCCCCGGGGCTCAGCCACTCCCTGTCCCCCCAGAACTGGCCGTCTTCATGGGTGGTGGGCTGGGGCACCAGGCGGTGAGTGGTGGGTCTGGGTGAGCGGGCTGGTAATGTTGATGTCTGGGGAAGGTTTCTCTTACTCTGTAGGTGTTGGGAATATTAATATTCAGCTGTGAATTGTATTTGTTTTTATTAGTTACTGCCAAGACAGCAGTTACTCTTCCTGGGGTTTATTATCAATCCCCATTAGTTCCTGCCAAGGCAGCAGCTACTCTTCCTGGGGTTTATTATCAATCCCCATTAGTTCCTGCCAAGACCGCAGCTACTCTTCCTGGGGTCCAGCAACATTAAGGCAGTTATATACAAAATAAGAGGTTTAATGCAATCAGATAGATAAAGGTGTCAGAGCGGTAAAGGTGTCAGAGCGGTAAAGGTGTCAGAGCGGTTAAAGGTGTCAGAGCGGTTAAAGGAGTCATAGCGGTTAAAGGAGTCAGAGCGGTTAAAGGAGTCAGAGCGGTTAAAGGAGTCAGAGCGTCAGAGCGGTTAAAGGAGTCAGAGCGTCAGAGCGGTTAAAGGAGTCAGAGCAGTTAAAGGAGTCAGAGCGGTTAAAGGAGTCAGAGCGGTTAAAGGAGTCAGAGCAGTTAAAGGAGTCAGAGCGGTTAAAGGAGTCAGAGCGTCAGAGCGGTTAAAGGAGTCAGAGCGGTTAAAGGAGTCAGAGCAGTTAAAGGAGTCAGAGCGGTTAAAGGAGTCAGAGCGTCAGAGCGGTTAAAGGAGTCAGAGCGTCAGAGCGGTTAAAGGAGTCAGAGCGTCAGAGCGGTTAAAGGAGTCAGAGCGGTTAAAGGAGTCAGAGCGGTTAAAGGAGTCAGAGCGGTTAAAGGAGTCAGAGCGTCAGAGCGGTTAAAGGAGTCAGAGCAGTTAAAGGAGTCAGAGCGGTTAAAGGAGTCAGAGCAGTTAAAGGAGTCAGAGCGGTTAAAGGAGTCAGAGCGTCAGAGCGGTTAAAGGAGTCAGAGCGGTTAAAGGAGTCAGAGTGGTTAAAGGAGTCAGAGCAGTTAAAGGAGTCAGAGCGGTTAAAGGAGTCAGAGCGGTTAAAGGAGTCAGAGCGGTTAAAGGAGTCAGAGCGTCAGAGCGGTTAAAGGAGTCAGAGCGTCAGAGCGGTTAAAGGAGTCAAATATATGAAGCACATGGAAGCATACAATATCTTTGAAGACGACAGAACAGACTCTAACATAACTCTAGAAGTACATATCCTGAAGAAAATGTGGTGTGCACGCTAGCTTGTGAAGGATCAATTAATTGATTGATTGATAGCCTGAGCATGTGAAAGTTGGTTTGCTGCCTATAGCTTGAACGGTTCAAGACTTACTGTTGGTGGGTTATTTTATGCAAATGTATGCAAATATATATAGTTAGTTGATCAAAGTTAAGAATTTGAAATTAGGATAGCCTGTACCTGTGAAAGTTGGTTTTGTGCCTATAGCTTGAATGGTTCAAAACTTACTGTTGGTGGGTTATTTTGTGCACATTTATGCAAATTCATACAGTTATAGTTGATCAATGTTTTTAAGCATTTGAAGTTAGGATAGCTTGAACCTGTGAAAGTTGGTTTGGTGATTCTAGCTTGAACGGTTGAAGAGTTACTGTTGGTGAGTTATTTTATGCTAATTTATGCACATTTATATAGTTAAAGTTGAGAACGATCTTGAAGTTAGCCTGAATGTTTTAAAGTTGGTCTTGTAGCTTATTTGGCCAAGGAGAAGGACCATTTTAATACCTACCACTGTATTACTGTGGTTCTCATTCAAACCCATGTAAATGTATGCATATTTTAAATGCTTATATTTGAAAAAGTATAAACCGTATTAAATCTGAATGCATGCAATCTAATTTGGGTCAGTCTGAACATCTCTGAACAAACATTAGTTTGACATTGATAGCTTAAACGGTTTAAGAGCAGAGTCAAATCCAAATACTTCCCATTCAAGCCTATGGAGCTTTTATTGAAATTTTTTAAATGGTTACATGAAGTATAAATGTTAACTGAATGCAATTAATCTAATTTGGGTCAGTTTGGAGTTGACAGTTTAAATGGGGAAAGAGGAGATGAATAGAAATTAAATTGTTTTACCATTCAAGTCTATGCCCCCCCCCCCCCCCCCCCCCCCCCCCCCCCCTATGAAATGCATTAGGAGCTCATTTAAATATTGTTATAGTTTAAAAAGTATAAATGCTATCCAAAATATTTTTTCAAGCAACCCGAGTTGGGACAGTCTGGACATTTGGAAGTTGGTTTCGTTTGAATAGCTTAAATCGTTTAAGCGCTAATAATAACATGAGTATATAAGAAATGTAGAGAATACACACCTAATTACAACAAATTAATTGATACTCTTAATTTAAGCTTGGATTTCAGGCGAGTGTGTCTGTGAATAAATTGTCTCTGCTTCCTGAGTAAACAGTAGACTAAATCAGCCTGTAGCCAGAGACTTCTGGCCCTCGGTGGGGAAACTAAACTACTCATTTACATATTACACTTTTAATGATGCAGCTTATTAATTAGGTATTAGACTTGTTTTGTAAGATGAGAAGTGGAGGCTTACATATGACCTATGAACAACACCTCTATCTGAATATTAATTCTCTAACTGGATCTTTGACAAAAGCTTATCCATCATTTCACTTTTTGAATACCCCCCCTCCAGTCGGAGGGGGGGGGTATTCTTCCCTTCTCCTACACAACCTACACACACTATAGATACCAGACCGTATATGGATATACTGTAACCTCTCCTACACAACCTACACACACTATAGATACCAGACCGTATATGGATATACTGTAACTTCTCCTACACAACCTACACACACTATAGATACCAGACCGTATATGGATATACTGTAACTTCTCCTACACAACCTACACACACTATAGATACCAGACCGTATATGAATATACTGTAACCTCTCCTACACAACCTACACACACTATAGATACCAGACCGTATATGGATATACTGTAACCTCTCCTACACAACCTACACACACTATAGATACCAGACCGTATATGGATATACTGTAACCTCTCCTACACAACCTACACACACTATAGATACCAGACCGTATATGGATATACTGTAACCTCTCCTACACAACCTACACACACTATAGATACCAGACCGTATATGGATATACTGTAACTTCTCCTACACAACCTACACACACTATAGATACCAGACCGTATATGGATATACTGTAACTTCTCCTACACAACCTACACACACTATAGATACCAGACCGTATATGGATATACTGTAACCTCTCCTACACAACCTACACACACTATAGATACCAGACCGTATATGGATATACTGTAACCTCTCCTACACAACCTACACACACTATAGATACCAGACCGTATATGGATATACTGTAACCTCTCCTACACAACCTACACACACTATAGATACCAGACCGTATATGGATATACTGTAACCTCTCCTACACAACCTACACACACTATAGATACCAGACCGTATATGGATATACTGTAACCTCTCCTACACAACCTACACACACTATAGATACCAGACCGTATATGGATATACTGTAACCTCTCCTACACACACTATAGATACCAGACCGTATATGGATATACTGTAACCTCTCCTACACAACCTACACACACTATAGATACCAGACCGTATATGGATATACTGTAACCTCTCCTACACAACCTACACACACTATAGATACCAGACCGTATATGGATATACTGTAACCTCTCCTACACAACCTACACACACTATAGATACCAGACCGTATATGGATATACTGTAACCTCTCCTACACAACCTACACACACTATAGATACCAGACCGTATATGGATATACTGTAACCTCTCCTACACAACCTACACACACTATAGATACCAGACCGTATATGGATATACTGTAACCTCTCCTACACACACTATAGATACCAGACCGTATATGGATATACTGTAACCTCTCCTACACAACCTACACACACTATAGATACCAGACCGTATATGGATATACTGTAACTTCTCCTACACAACCTACACACACTATAGATACCAGACCGTATATGGATATACTGTAACCTCTCCTACACAACCTACACACACTATAGATACCAGACCGTATATGGATATACTGTAACCTCTCCTACACAACCTACACACACTATAGATACCAGACCGTATATGGATATACTGTAACCTCTCCTACACAACCTACACACACTATAGATACCAGACCGTATATGGATATACTGTAACCTCTCCTACACAACCTACACACACTATAGATACCAGACCATATATGGATATACTGTAACTTCTCCTACACAACCTACACACACTATAGATACCAGACCGTATATGGATATACTGTAACTTCTCCTACACAACCTACACACACTATAGATACCAGACCGTATATGGATATACTGTAACCTCTCCTACACAACCTACACACACTATAGATACCAGACCATATATGGATATACTGTAACCTCTCCTACACAACCTACACACACTATAGATACCAGACCGTATATGGATATACTGTAACCTCTCCTACACAACCTACACACACTATAGATACCAGACCGTATATGGATATACTGTAACCTCTCCTACACAACCTACACACACTATAGATACCAGACCGTATATGGATATACTGTAACTTCTCCTACACAACCTACACACACTATAGATACCAGACCGTATATGGATATACTGTAACTTCTCCTACACAACCTACACACACTATAGATACCAGACCGTATATGGATATACTGTAACCTCTCCTACACAACCTACACACACTATAGATACCAGACCGTATATGGATATACTGTAACCTCTCCTACACAACCTACACACACTATAGATACCAGACCGTATATGGATATACTGTAACCTCTCCTACACAACCTACACACACTATAGATACCAGACCGTATATGGATATACTGTAACTTCTCCTACACAACCTACACACACTATAGATACCAGACCGTATATGGATATACTGTAACCTCTCCTACACAACCTACACACACTATAGATACCAGACCGTATATGGATATACTGTAACCTCTCCTACACAACCTACACACACTATAGATACCAGACCGTATATGGATATACTGTAACCTCTCCTACACAACCTACACACACTATAGATACCAGACCGTATATGGATATACTGTAACCTCTCCTACACAACCTACACACACTATAGATACCAGACCATATATGGATATACTGTAACTTCTCCTACACAACCTACACACACTATAGATACCAGACCGTATATGGATATACTGTAACTTCTCCTACACAACCTACACACACTATAGATACCAGACCGTATATGGATATACTGTAACCTCTCCTACACAACCTACACACACTATAGATACCAGACCATATATGGATATACTGTAAACTCTCCTACACAACCTACACACACTATAGATACCAGACCGTATATGGATATACTGTAACCTCTCCTACACAACCTACACACACTATAGATACCAGACCGTATATGGATATACTGTAACCTCTCCTACACAACCTACACACACTATAGATACCAGACCGTATATGGATATACTGTAACTTCTCCTACACAACCTACACACACTATAGATACCAGACCGTATATGGATATACTGTAACTTCTCCTACACAACCTACACACACTATAGATACCAGACCGTATATGGATATACTGTAACCTCTCCTACACAACCTACACACACTATAGATACCAGACCGTATATGGATATACTGTAACCTCTCCTACACAACCTACACACACTATAGATACCAGACCGTATATGGATATACTGTAACTTCTCCTACACAACCTACACACACTATAGATACCAGACCGTATATGGATATACTGTAACTTCTCCTACACAACCTACACACACTATAGATACCAGACCGTATATGGATATACTGTAACTTCTCCTACACAACCTACACACACTATAGATACCAGACCGTATATGAATATACTGTAACTTCTCCTACACAACCTACACACACTATAGATACCAGACCGTATATGGATATACTGTAACTTCTCCTACACACACTATAGATACCAGACCGTATATGGATATACTGTAACTTCTCCTACACAACCTACACACACTATAGATACCAGACCGTATATGGATATACTGTAACTTCTCCTACACAACCTACACACACTATAGATACCAGACCGTATATGGATATACTGTAACTTCTCCTACACAACCTACACACACTATAGATACCAGACCGTATATGAATGTATGTACAATATACTACTGTAGTTAATGTGTCATGTAGTGCAGGGTTCCCCAACTGGTGGCCCGTCAAATTTACAGTCTACAAATGATGATGTTCCGGCCCACCGATCACACGCTCAATACATTTCTTAACCTGCAGTGGCCCGTCAAATTTACAGTCTACAAATGATGAAGTTCCGGCCCACCGATCACACGCTCAATACATTTCTTAACCTGCAGTGGCCCGTCAAATTTACAGTCTACAAATGATGATGTTCCGGCCCACCGATCACACGCTCAATACATTTCTTAACCTGCAGTGGCCCGTCAAATTTACAGTCTACAAATGATGATGTTCCGGCCCACCGATCACACGCTCAATACATTTCTTAACCTGCAGCTGAATCTAGTTGATGATCCCTGCTGTACTGCATGTTTCTGAATGTATATATTCTGTGTTTCCAGAGGCTGATGGGTTCAGATGGGATGTCCATGGTGAACGGTACGACAGGACTCCACGGAGAGGAAGAGTACTGGACAGAGGGGGGTGGGTCAGTCTCCCAGCTCCAAGGAAGACCCTCCTCCCCCCAGGCCCCTTCCCTACCCCAGGGACAGGCCCCCACCCAGAGACAGGTCAGCACAGAACACAGAATTACTTAGATAGTATATACTGGTAGTATATTGTACAGTTGCTTGGCGATGGGAATGTACAATTGGTATCCTCCAGGGATCCATCTTAGTGTCTGCTAATGCTAAAATGTAATGTAAATGTGTGTCTGTTAATATTCAAGTGGATGCAGATGATTCTGTAACTGTTGCTTCTACACTGGGTCAAAACAAGCATTGTGATTGGTTGAGGAAGCGTTCTATGTGATTGGTAATCGCTTAGGTCACTTTGTTTTTGCCCATTCTAACGTTCAATTGAACAGTAACTGAATGCCTCGATGCCTGTCTGCCTGCTTTATAAAGCAAGCCACAGCCACGTGACTCACTGTCTGTAAGAGTGATCTATTTTCATGAACGGGGTAGTGTACCTAATAAACTGGCTACTGAGCATATATATATATATATCTCACACACACACTGTATGTAGATAATATACAGGTAATGCATGTATCTCTATGCAGGTCAGTGAGCACTACTCCAATACCCTGCCCGTCCGCAGGCCCCAGCCTGCCAAGAACAAGACCTCTGTTGGTAAGAGAACCTAAGCTAACTCTACTAGTCTCTGGCAGATAACTGTATACTGTTACGTTACTGTCTGGTAAGAGAACCGTATACTGCCAGCGTCACGTAAACAGGTTAATCTCCCCAAAGCAGATAGGAATAACAATGATGTTGTGAATCAGCTAGTCTTAGTAACCAAGTTAGCAACTAACATAGCATCTTCCTTAGTTAAAACTCTTCCAGGAGCCACATAGTGCTGTGTAGCGTGACACTGATGTCCCCCTTCTCCACCCCGGCCCCAGGTGAGACCCGTACCCTGCCCAGGTCTAGCTCCATGGCAGCGGGGCTGGAGAAGAACGGTCGTGCCCGTGTCCAGGCCATCTTCTCCCACGCGGCCGGAGACAACGGCACCCTGCTCAGCTTCTCTGAGGGAGACGTCATCACCCTGCTGGTCCCAGAGGCCCGTGACGGATGGCACTATGGGGAGAACGAGAAGAACAAGATGTAAGTGTGTGTCTGTCACAGAGACATGGGATGAAAGCTTGTGTGTTCAGTACTACATATCAATGGAGGCTGCTGAGGGGAGAACAGCTCATAATACTGTCTGGAACGGAGTAAATGGAATGAAAACCATATGTTTGATGCATTTGATACCATTCCACTTACTCCGCTCCAGCCATTACCACGAGCCTGTCCTCCCCAATGAAGGTGCCACCAACCTCCTGTGCTGCATATTAACCTGTAGACTGACATTCAGAACTGAGGATTTTGCGCAAGTCTTTGGTTAACATCAATGTGTGATTTCCACAGAAGTCAGAGTTAACCGCAGATCTCAAGAGGATTCAGCTCTAATGTAGTTTACAGCATGCGTCATCATCTTAACTCATCTTACCTGTTTCCCTGTCAGGCGTGGCTGGTTCCCCTTCTCTTACACACGTGTGCTGCCAGAGAGTGAGAAGGAGAAGCTCCAGGTGAAGTAAGTAGCTAATATCCTAGCCAGTACTATACCGTTCAGGTGAAGTAACTAATATCCTAGCCAGTACTATACCTTTCAGGTGACGTAAGTAAGTAATATCCTAGCCAGTACTATACCGTTCAGGTGAAGTAAGTAAGTAATATCCTAGCCAGTACTATACCGTTCAGGTGAAGTAAGTAACTAATATCCTAGCCAGTACTATACCGTTCAGGTGAAGTAAGTAATATCCTAGCCAGTACTATACCATTCAGGTGAAGTAAGTAACTAATATCCTAGCCAGTACTATACCGTTCAGGTGAAGTAACTAATATACTAGCCAGTACTATACCGTTCAGGTGAAGTAAGTAACTAATATCCTAGCCAGTACTATACCGTTCAGGTGAAGTAAGTAACTAATATCCTAGCCAGTACTATACCGTTCAGGTGAAGTAAGTAACTAATATCCTAGCCAGTACTATACCGTTCAGGTGAAGTAAGTAAGTAATATCCTAGCCAGTACTATACCGTTCAGGTGAAGTAAGTAACTAATATCCTAGCCAGTACTATACCGTTCAGGTGAAGTAAGTAACTAATATCCTAGCCAGTACTATACCGTTCAGGTGAAGTAAGTAATATCCTAGCCAGTACTATACCGTTCAGGTGAAGTAAGTAACTAATATCCTAGCCAGTACTATACCGTTCAGGTGAAGTAAGTAAGTAATATCCTAGCCAGTACTATACTGTTCAGGTGAAGTAACTAATATCCTAGCCAGTACTATACCGTTCAGGTGAAGTAAGTAATATCCTAGCCAGTACTATACCGTTCAGGTGAAGTAAGTAATATCCTAGCCAGTACTATACCGTTCAGGTGAAGTAAGTAACTAATATCCTAGCCAGTACTATACCGTTCAGGTGAAGTAAGTAACTAATATCCTAGCCAGTACTATACCGTTCAGGTGAAGTAAGTAATATCCTAGCCAGTACTATACCGTTCAGGTGAAGTAAGTAACTAATATCCTAGCCAGTACTATACCGTTCAGGTGAAGTAAGTAAGTAATATCCTAGCCAGTACTATACTGTTCAGGTGAAGTAACTAATATCCTAGCCAGTACTATACCGTTCAGGCTGGAACAATAATATGATAATGTCCAGTACCATCTCATCTCTTCACGGTCAGTAAAGATTGATTTGATTGACTGAATGATTGCTGTCCCCTCCAGTCTGCACCATGGGAAGAGCAGCAGCACCGGGAACCTGCTGGAGAGCGACATGTCTCTGCCCATGCCCGACTACGGCCTGACTGCCCGCCTGCTGGCACAGAGCCTGGCACAGAGCAGACCCAGGCCCTACAGCATGGCAGGCTTTACCACACAGGTCAGTGTTTGCGAGCGAACACGCAGTCGGACAGATGCTGACACACAGATGGAAGGACGCTGACACACACCAGGCCATGGCCCTACACCATTTTCTCTACACAACTGAAACAGACAGCCATATACTTCTAAAGACACACAACAAACACAATCTCCCACTCAGAACACGCCTTCTTCCCAGTAATCCACTGTGGTTGATTCATTCTGGAGAGTGGAGGTGTCTGGTCTGATTGGCTGTCTGGAGGACTCCAGACACAATCTCCCAATCCACTGTGGTTGATTCAGTCTGGAGAGTAGAGGTGTCTGATTGGCTATCTGGAGGACTCCAGTCAGTTTGGTGTATTGTTCTGTTAACACCATGTACTGTAAGGAGTAATACTGCAGGAGAACACAGGGATATAGAGTAGGAACATGGCTCTGGCGCCATCTGCTGGAGGCTCTCTTTCAATAACTGCTTTTATACATGAGAGTTTCTGAAAGTACATCTATAAAATAGACACTGTGTGAGTGATCATACATGACCATACTTGGGGCTCCCGAGTGGCGCAGCGATCTGAGGCACTGCATCTCAGTGCTAGAGGCATCACTACAGACCCTGGTTCGATTCCAGACTATCACAACCAGCTGTGATTGGGAATCTCATAGGGTGGCGCACAATTGGCCCAGCGTTGTTAGGGTCCAAACCGGGGTAGGCCGTCATTGTAAATAAGAATTTGTTCTGAACTGACTTTCCTAGTTAAATGAAGATGAATAAAAAATGTCAAATTAAAATACAGTTACGCACAGTCATTGATGTATCATTAGGCCATGCTAATGTTATCTTTGTAAGGTATTAACTATTAACGGCAGAATTTGTAAGGTATTAACTATTAACGGCAGGATTTGTGAGATTTAGGAATTAACTGTGTTAAGGAGTGTTCTAATGTAGGAATGAACTGTGTATTAAGGAGTAGAGGTCGACCGATTAGGATTTTTCAACGCTGATACCGACACCGATTATTGGAGGACGATTTTTATATATATATTTGTAATAATGACAATTTCAACAATACTGAATGAACAATGAACCCTTTTATTTTAACTTAATACAATACATAAATAAAATCTATTTAGTCTCAAATAAATAATGAAACATGTTCAATTTGGTTTAAATAATGCAAAAACAAAGTGTTGGAGAAGAAAGTAAAAGAGCAATATGTGCCATGTAAGAAAGCTAACGTTTAAGCTCCTTGCTCAGAACATGAGAGCAGATGAAAGCTGGTGGTTCAATATTCCCAGTTAAGAAGTTTTAGGTTGTGGTTATTATAGGAATTATGACGCATCGGCTATTTCTCTCTATACCATTTGCATTTCATATACCTTTTGACTATTGGATGTTCTAATAGGCACTTTAGTATTGCCAGCCTAATCTCGGGAGTTGATAGGCTTGAAGTCACAAACAGAGCTGTGCCTCAAGCATTGCTAAGAGCTGCTGGCAAACCAGTAAAGTGCTGTTTGACTGAATGCTTACGAGCCTGCTGCTGCCTACCACCGCTCAGTCAGTCTGCTCTATCAAATCATAGACTTAATTATAACATAATAACACACAGATATATGAGCCTTTGGTCATTAATATGGTCAAATCCGGAAACTATTATTTCGAAAACAAAACATTTATTCTTTCAGTGAAATACGCAACCGTTCCATATTTTATCGAGCGGGTGGCAACCCCCTAAGTCTAAATATTGCTGTTACATTGCACAACCTTCAATGTTATGTCATAATTATATAACATTCTAGCAAATTAATTACGGTCTTTGTTAGGAAGAAACACAGTTCGCAACGAGCCAGGTGGCCCAAACTGCTGCATATACCCTGACTCTGCTTGTACTGAATGCAAGAGAAGTGACACAATTTCTAGTTAAAATAAATGCATGCTAGCAGGCAATATTAACTAACTATGCAGGTTTAAAAAATATATATTCTTCTGTGTATTGATTTTAAGAAAGGCATTGATGTTTATGATTAGGTACATTTGTGCAGGATTTGTTTTTTCGCGAATGCGCTTTTGTTAAATCATCACCCGTTTGGCGAAGTTGAAGTAGGCTGTGATTCGATGATAAATTAACAGGCATCGCATTGCATATAATCAATGCAGGACAAGCTAGTTAACCTAGTAATATCATCAACCATGTGTAGTTAACTAGTGATTATGTGAAGATTGATTGTTTTTTATAAGATAAGTTTAATGCTAGCTAGCAACTTACTTTGGCTCCTTGCAGCCACAAGGTCCTTTTGATGCTGCACTCGCGTAACAGGTGGTCAGCCTGCCACGCAGTTTCCTCGTGGAGTGCAATGTAATCCGCCATAATCGGCGTCCCAAAAAGGCCGATTACCGATTGTTATGAAAACATGAAATCGGCCCTAATTAATCGGCCTCTATTAAGGAGTGTTCTAATGTTTTCTAATACATTTTAATTTATTTTTATTTTTAATCCCAGCCCCCGTCCCCGCAGGAGGCCGTTTGTCTTTTGGTAGGCCGTCATTGTAAATAAGAACTGACTTGCCCAATTCAATAAAGGTTCAATAAAACAAAATGTATTAAGAAACTGTGTTAAGGAGTGTTCTAATGTAGGAATGAACTGTGTGTTAAGGAGTGTTCTAATGTAGGAATGAACTGTGTGTTAAGGAGTGTTCTAATGTAGGAATGAACTGTGTGTTAAGGGGTGTTCTAATGTAGGAATGAACTGTGTGTTAAGGAGTGTTCTAATGTAGGAATGAACTGTGTGTTAAGGGGTGTTCTAATGTAGGAATGAACTGTGTGTTAAGGAGTGTTCTAATGTAGGAATGAACTGTGTGTTAAGGAGTGTTCTAATGTAGGAATGAACTGTGTGTTAAGGGGTGTTCTAATGTAGGAATGAACTGTGTGTTAAGGAGTGTTCTAATGTAGGAATGAACTGTGACATGATAATGTTCTTTTCCATTTCAGCCTGCCCTTGAGGACTATGACAGTCGCTTTGCTGCTGCAAGGTAAGAACCTTATTATCAACCGTCCTGAACTACTGACCTGGTAGTTACATTGAGTGGTATGAATGACTGATCACGATGTAGTATGAATGTGAACTACTGTACTGACCTGGGAGTTACATTGAGTGGTATGAATGACTGATCACGATGTAGTATGAATGTGAACTACTGTTATGACCTGGTAGTTACATTGAGTGGTATGAATGACTGATCATGATGTAGTATGAATGTGAACTACTGACCTGGTAGTTACATTGAGTGGTATGAATGACTGATCATGATGTAGTATGAATGTGAACTACTGACCTGGTAGTTACATTGAGTGGTATGAATGACTGATCACGATGTAGTATGAATGTGAACTACAGTACTGACCTGGTAGTTACATTGAGTGGTATGAATGACTGATCACGATGTAGTATGAATGTGAACTACTGTACTGACCTGGTAGTTACATTGAGTGGTATGAATGACTGATCACGATGTAGTATGAATGTGAACTACTGTACTGACCTGGTAGTTACATTGAGTGGTATGAATGACTGATCACGATGTAGTATGAATGTGAACTACTGTACCTACCTGGTAGTTACATTGAGTGGTATGAATGACTGATCCCGATGTAGTATGAATGTGAACTACTGTACTGACCTGGTAGTTACATTGAGTGGTATGAATGACTGATCACGATGTAGTATGAATGTGAACTACTGTACTGACCTGGTAGTTACATTGAGTGGTATGAATGACTGATCACGATGTAGTATGAATGTGAACTACTGTACCTACCTGGTAGTTACATTGAGTGGTATGAATGACTGATCACGATGTAGTATGAATGTGAACTACTGTACCTACCTGGTAGTTACATTGAGTGGTATGAATGACTGATCCCGATGTAGTATGAATGTGAACTACTGTACTGACCTGGTAGTTACATTGAGTGGTATGAATGACTGATCACGATGTAGTATGAATGTGAACTACTGTACTGACCTGGTAGTTACATTGAGTGGTATGAATGACTGATCACGATGTAGTATGAATGTGAACTACTGTACTGACCTGGTAGTTACATTGAGTGGTATGAATGACTGATCACGATGTAGTATGAATGTGAACTACTGTACTGACCTGGTAGTTACATTGAGTGGTATGAATGACTGATCACGATGTAGTATGAATGTGAACTACTGTACTGACCTGGTAGTTACATTGAGTGGTATGAATGACTGATCACGATGTAGTATGAATGTGAACTACTGTACTGACCTGGTAGTTACATTGAGTGGTATGAATGACTGATCACGATGTAGTATGAATGTGAACTACTGTACCTACCTGGTAGTTACATTGAGTGGTATGAATGACTGATCACGATGTAGTATGAATGTGAACTACTGTACCTACCTGGTAGTTACATTGAGTGGTATGAATGACTGATCCCGATGTAGTATGAATGTGAACTACTGTACTGACCTGGTAGTTACATTGAGTGGTATGAATGACTGATCACGATGTAGTATGAATGTGAACTACTGTACTGACCTGGTAGTTACATTGAGTGGTATGAATGACTGATCACGATGTAGTATGAATGTGAACTACTGTACTGACCTGGTAGTTACATTGAGTGGTATGAATGACTGATCACGATGTAGTATGAATGTGAACTACTGTACTGACCTGGTAGTTACATTGAGTGGTATGAATGACTGATCACGATGTAGTATGAATGTGAACTACTGTACTGACCTGGTAGTTACATTGAGTGGTATGAATGACTGATCACGATGTAGTATGAATGTGAACTACTGTTCCTACCTGGTAGTTACATTGAGTGGTATGAATGACTGATCACGATGTAGTATGACTGACTAGATACACAGCACTGACTAGACTGGGATATGAGAGTAAAAATAAAACTACAATGAACTAAAATATAAGCGCAACATAAGTTACAGTTCATATGAGGAAATCATTCAATTGGAATAAATTCATTAGGCCCTAATCTATGGATTTCACACTACTGGGAATACAGATATGCATCTGTTGGTCAGAGATACCTTAAGTAGGGGTGTGGATCAGAAAACCAGTCAGCATCTGGTGTGAACATGATTTGCCTCATGCAGCACAACATCACCTTCCCATAGAGTTGATCAGGCTGTTGATTGAGGCCTGTGGAATAGCTCTGCAAAGTTGCTGGATATTGGCGGAACCTGGAACACGCTGTTGTACACGTTGATCCAGAGCATCCCAAACATGCTCAATGGATGACATGTCTGGTGAGTATGCAGGCCATGAAAGAACTGGCACATTTTCAGCTTCCAGGACTTGTGTACAGATCCTTGCGACATGGGGCCGTGCATTATCATGCTGAAACATGAGGTGATGGTGATGGATGAATGGAACAACAATGGGCCTCAGGATTTCGTCATGGTATCTCTGTGCATTCAATTTGCCATCGATTAAAATGCAATTGTTGTCCTTATTTTATGCCTGCACATACCATAACCCCTCCGCCACCATGGGGCACCCCGTTCACAACATTGACATCAGCAAACCACTCGCCTACAGAACGCCATGTCTGCCATCTGCTCGGTACAGTTGAAACCGGGATTCATCTGTGAAGAGCACACTTCTCCAGCGTGCCATTGGCCAGCGAAGTCTGTTACGACGCATGTCAGGTCACGACCCTAATTAGGACTACAAGTATGCAAATGAGCTTCCCTGAGACTGTTTCTGACAGTTTTTGCATAAGTTCTTCGGTTGTGCAAACCCTCAGTTTCATCAGCTGTCTGGGTGGCTGGTCTCAGACAATCCCGCAGGGGAAGAAGCTGGATGTGGAGGTCCTGGGCTGGCATGGTTACACGTGGTTGGTCTGTGGTTGTGAGGTCGGTTGGATGGACTGCCAAATACTCCAAAACGACATTGGACGCAGCTTATGGTAGAGAAATGAACATGAAATTCTCTGGCAACAGCTCTTGTGGACATTCCTGCAGTCAGCATGCCAATTTCACACTCCATCAAAACTTGGGACATCTGTAGCATTGTGTTGTGTGACAAAACTGCACATTTTAGAGTGGCCTTTTATTGTCAACAGCACAAGAAATAAGCTGTATGGAAAAATTCGGATCTTTTACTTCAGCTCATGAAACATGGGACCAACACTTTACATGTTATGTTTATATTTTGGTTCAGTATAGATCATTAAAGACCGATATTGCTTTGATGTGGAAGTTTAGTTGTTTAGTCGGAGTTAAAACTTGGAGACACTGCAGCTCTTCAGGCTTTGGATAAAAGTGTCTGCTAAATGGCATATATTATATAAGACCAGTCTTGGATGTCCAGCTCTGAGGAAGCTTTCATTTCTCCTCTTTTTGGGTCTTGCTTGCTTTTTCCTCAGACTCCATAGCTGCTATATTGACTTGTGTTATTTAATGACAACAGCATTTCATATAACTAGTGTCTATAGTGCACTACTTTTGACCAGAGCCCTATGGGCCCTTTTCAGAAGCAGTGCAGCTAATTAGGAATAGGGTTCCATTTGGGACAGAGTTAGTTAATTGTAATCCAATCAGAAGTCAGATCCACTGCTGTGGGAGGAGAGGTTAACCTAGGTTAATCTGAAGAGATTGATTTATTTCTGTCTGTCTGACGATGGGGAAGGTGTGTGTGCGCAATCGCGTGTGTGTGTTTACTTGTATGTATGTGTGTTGTGACATATCGAATTACATCATTCTGACCCCATGTTGACATCACTGCTTGGTGAGGCTGGAGCTCTGATGAGCTCTGGTCTGGCGCTCCAAGTCCTTCTACATAGAGTTTGATAGAGAGCTCTTTTTTGCATCTTTGCCATAATGGCTTCTGTGACAGCATTGGTAGCACCATTGAGGGATTTCTCCATTTTAAAGGAAAACTCCACCCAAAAGCGATCTTTTGGTATTTGTTTCATTAGTCCATTGTTGACGTAGTACCAAAAACGTTTTACTTGTCAGCAATCAAGTTTTCAACATATGTAACTTCAACCAAAACTTTTTGGGGACTATGTCAACAATGGACTAATGAAACAAATACCAAAAGATCGCTTTTGGGTGGAGTTTTCCTCTAAAAGAAAGAAGGCAATTTCTTCTTCTTCTTCTTCTATTGACAGTCGGTTAACAAACTGAAATGATCAACACTGCCACCTGTAGTCTGTTGTCTGAACAGGTATAAATCCAAGGTTGGTTATTTACAACCACCTCCATTTATATAATGTTTGTTCCGTAGTATCATTCATTGGCTGATCCCTCCTGATGACCTGGATGGAATTATGTGATCCTTCCATAACCAATAGGAAGTCCCACCCAATTGACTGCTTCAAAATAGTGAATGTCCTCAATGGAGCTGTCCATGCTAAAACAGGCTTTGTTGCACTTGAGCTGTCTATCCAAGTCTATGGTCGTTTCACATACTCCTTTTGTTCCTGAATATCTGATTCTGGGTCAGATCTTGTATTTATAGACCTAATGGGCCCAGGGTGTCTCCACCCTAGAGGCACTGAACTCATCTTACACCAGACCCCCACTGCCAACCAGATGACTTGGATTACCTCATCACAAATGGCCTCTAGGTTACTTGGGTTGAATTTGCATATTGTTCAAAAAGACAAGTGATTCTGTGAAACATTCAAATTATCAATACATTCAATTTCTTTACCCTTCAAAAGTTAGTTTTCTGCTATCATCATTAATATTCAGATAGTGATATAGAGGCCTGGGTCGTGTTCATTAGGTTACCAAACGGAGGAAAACTGACTGAAACAAGTGGTACTAACCTGGACTTGTACAATAAGAAATGCAAATGTCTGTTGCAAAGCGTTTTATGTGTCCTAATGAACATGACCCTGATGAAGGGAGTCCCATCTCGGTAACTATGGCAGCCAGGTGTGTTTTGGTGTGGGAGGTTTAGGTGGGAGGGAGGTACTTGCTACTCATGGTGCGTGTTTGAGATGGACGACACTGCAGTCTGACTGTGCAGAACCACTGATCTCCAACTAACTAGTGATCACTACTCATCGTGTGATCAAGATGAGTGAGTCTGTGCCTTGTTCAAACTGATCCACTCAAAACAGGCTGATGGTACAGCACCCCTCTCCTCCCTACACCGCTCCTCCCAAATCCACCCCTGCCTGCCTGCCTTCCTTGCCTTGTGGCTGTCTTGTCCCTCCATCTTCTCTCGGAGTGTGTCTCTTCTCTTCCCACCTGGCAAGCTTCCTTTCTCTTTGTTCCTTGTTCCACAGTTCTGATCCCGATGGCAAATTGATTTCGACAGTGTGAGAACAGACAGACAGAGACAGCTCCCTACCGGATAGCACAGGGGCCTCCCCCTCTCTTCCCAGCCCCCCCTCCCCTTCCAGTCTCTCCCCAACAATCTCACCACTTAGTCTCTCCACCTCAATCTCACCCCTTAGACTCTCCCCCTTAGTCTCTCCCCCTCAGTCTCCCCTTAGTCTCCCCTTTAGTCTCCTCCCTGTATCCCCCTCCTCCCCCCTGCTTCCACGCACTCCTTCTCCAAGTGGAAGAGCTCCAAGTCTCATCCCTCCTTTCTGTCCTTTCTTCCTCTCCTTGATCCCTCCTTCACTCCTTCCTTCCTCGGGTCGGTGGCGGTGACAGTGGCGGTTGGTGGGTAGAGGATGAGGAGGGCGCTGAGAGGGAGAGCCAGGGAGGAGCCCGTCCACCAATCGGCTTGCAGCGTTTCCCACTCTGAGCTCTAAACTTTGAACTTCTCTATCTAATCAATGTCCGTGCGAGAGACAAAATGGACACTACTAACTCTCAATCTCAAACAAGAGACTGCCTTTGCCACTGCTTGTCTTTGACTTTCATGCATGTACATGGTTGTGTCATTTTGTTCAATCTGAAAAGACATGTTCGTGTACGGTACAAGTGCCAAAAATATCAACATTGTATACAGTCATTGTACTCACTCAGCCACTGGACTAAACTGCTTTTCTAAAGCACGTAGAATGACTAAACATGATAATGGAGACTTTGGATGTGTCAAATGGAACCCTATTCCCTATGTACATTTTGACCAGGGCCCTTAGGGGCCATTCTATAGGGAAGGGGTGCTATTTGGGACATAGCCTTTGTTTGCAGTGAGGCTGTGCAGATATTCTGTCTGTTGTTCCTTTGATATACACTATGTGGCGCTGCACTCATTGCCTGGTGTGACCTGTCAACGCTGATGTCGATTTGAGGTTTTTGTCGACTGCGTCATTATGCCTTACTTCTGAAATGTTCCTTTTTTCTGTGGTAGTTTAATGTGCAACTTAGGTTGTGGAATATAAATATCATAGTTTAACTTGGACACCCCTTCAAATTTGACACAAGAATCACTTTTGTTTTATCAACTTTTGTCTGGGTGATTATTACCATCCTAGACAAATTTCGTATTTTTCTCTTCTTATGATTCTTTAAATCAAGATGATTATTTTGAAAAAAATATTAAGAAATGTTTCACAGTGCAAAATATATCTGGTTTCAAATCACACTATATACATCCAGTCCTTTCTAGGACCTCCTCCAAGCCATCCCATGAGTGGTCAGTCTGAAATATTCATTTGATGGACCTCAGTTTGGACCTTTTCTGACCCCTGAATATGCTCTTTCAGCAGTTGGGGCAGTCATCATTGACCCCTCTACAACTATTTGAACCTTCCATGACCTTTGTCTAATTTTCTCCATAACTGCTGTGATCTAGTTGAAGGAAAGTACAAACAACATGTTTAATAATATGATTATCATCGTATGTTCTGAGTGATTATGTCCTTTTTTGGTCTTAATTTCTTTGAAAAATGCGTTAAGTGTTGTTGTAAAAAGATTTCCAGAAAAATACAAAATATTTATTTGAATAATATAAAAAGTAATTATTATCTTTGAGCATGCTACGGCGCAATGATCAGAAATGTGATACTCTTGAACTTTGACATTGAATGTATGGTGACTTTTTACAAAAAGTATTCTAAATAAAACATATCTATATATTAATAAACAGTTTGTTCAGACGAGAGATCTGTTCTGTCAAATTAATGACTTAAAAAATATATATTTTTGAAATTATTTTATAATTTTTTTTTTTTTTTTTTTGATTGACATCAGAATGTTTTGGACCAGTACTGGCCAAACTTGTTCTTTTTTCTGCCATCTTTTTTATTTGTGAATCATCACTCATCACATAATTTCCCACATATTAAGTATTGTCATGGCGTCTGCATCGTCCACACCTCATCCTCTATGCACTACCTCTGGCATCCCATAGCAACCAAGCTCTGATCGCCACGTCATCATGATGTGATTTGAACCATTTGAGTATCAGTGTGTGTGGTGAATGTGTGTGTTTGTGAATGGCACTATAGATGTGTTCCTTTCCTTCCAGCCTCCTCTCCTTTCCTTCCTACCTCCTTTCCCTTCCTGCCTCCTCTCCTTTCCTTCCTGCCTCCTCTCCTTTCCCTTCCTGCCTCCTCTCCTTTCCTTCCTTCCTCCTCTCCTTTCCTTCCTGCCTCCTCTCCTTTCCTTCCTGCCTCCTCTCCTTTCCTTCCTTCCTCCTCTCCTTTCCTTCCTGCCTCCTCTCCTTTCCTTCCTGCCTCCTCTCCTTCTTTAGACAGTATGTCTCTAGTTTTGCTGCCATGTGAATATAATCCTGGTTTGTATGAGGGTTATAGCCTGAAGCCGTAGGACGCATCCCAAACGACACCCATATTCCCTACACAGTGCACTACTTTTGGTCTCCCGAGTGGCGCAGCGGTCTAAGGCACTGTATCTCAGCAGTCACTACAGACACCCTGGTTTGATTCCAGGCTGTATCACAACCAGCCGTGATTGGAAGTCACATAGGTCGCCGCACAATTGGCCCAGCATCGTCCGGGTTTGGCCGGTGTAGGCCGTCACTGTAAATAAGAATTTGTTCTTAACTGACTTGCCTAGTTTAAATAAAGGTTTAATTTAAAATATATATATTTGACCAGGGCCCATATAGGGTGTAATTTGGGACGCTGCCCTAGTTTCTGGCTCTGTGGATGTAGATCTAGTAGAGCAGTGGTTCCCAAACTGTTTATGTTACTGTACCACCAACTGTTTCTTTTACTGTACCACCAACTGTTTCTGTTACTGTACCACCAACTGTTTCTGTTGTGCCCGGAGTAACCCCCCCCCCGTGAATTTTACCAATAACCCTGTGGTCTCATGAGTCTTTTCAAGTACCCCCTGTGTATAGTCCTAGTACCCCCTGTGTATAGTCCTAGTACCCCCGGTGTATAGTCCTGGTACCCCCTGTGTATAGTCCTAGTACCCCCGGTGTATAGTCCTAGTACCCCCTGTGTATAGTCCTAGTACCCCCGGTGTATAGTCCTGGTACCCCCCGTGTATAGTTCTAGTACCCCCGGTGTATAGTCCTGGTACCCCCCGTGTATAGTCCTAGTACCCCCTGTGTATAGTCCTAGTACCCCTGTGTATAGTTCTAGTACCCCCTGTGTATAGTCCTAGTACCCCCGTGTATAGTCCTAGTACCCCCTGTGTATAGTCCTAGTACCCCATGTGTATAGTTATAGTACCCCCGGTGTATAGTTCTAGTACCCCCTGTGTATAGTCCTAGTACCCCTGTGTATAGTCCTGGTACCCCCTGTGTATAGTCCTAGTACCCCCGTGTATAGTCCTGGTACCCCATGTGTATAGTCCTAGTACCCCTGTGTATAGTCCTAGTACCCCTGTGTATAGTCCTGGTACCCCCCGTGTATAGTCCTAGTACTCTCTGTGTATAGTCCTAGTACCCCCCGTGTATAGTCCTGGTACCCCATGTGTATAGTCCTAGAACCCCCCCGTGTATAGTTCTAGTACCCCCCCGTGTATAGTCCTAGTACCCCCCGTGTATAGTCCTGGTACCCCCCGTGTATAGTCCTAGTACCCCCCCGTGTATAGTCCTAGTACTCCCTGTGTATAGTCCTGGTACCCCCCGTGTATAGTCCTAGTACCCCCCGTGTATAGTCCTAGTACTCTCTGTGTATAGTCCTAGTACCCCTGTGTATAGTCCTAGTACCCCCGTGTATAGTCCTAGTACCCCCTGTGTATAGTCCTAGTACTCTCTGTGTATAGTCCTAGTACCCCTGTGTATAGTCCTAGTACCCCCGTGTATAGTCCTAGTACTCTCTGTGTATAGTCCTAGTACCCCTGTGTATAGTCCTAGTACCCCCGTGTATAGTCCTAGTACCCCCGTGTATAGTCCTGGTACCCCCCGTGTATAGTCCTAGTACCCCCTGTGTATAGTCCTAGTACCCCCGTGTATAGTCCTAGTACCCCCTGTGTATAGTCCTAGTACCCCATGTGTATAGTTATAGTACCCCCGGTGTATAGTTCTAGTACCCCCTGTGTATAGTCCTAGTACCCCTGTGTATAGTCCTGGTACCCCCTGTGTATAGTCCTAGTACCCCCGTGTATAGTCCTGGTACCCCATGTGTATAGTCCTAGTACCCCTGTGTATAGTCCTAGTACCCCTGTGTATAGTCCTGGTACCCCCCGTGTATAGTCCTAGTACTCTCTGTGTATAGTCCTAGTACCCCCCGTGTATAGTCCTGGTACCCCATGTGTATAGTCCTAGAACCCCCCCGTGTATAGTTCTAGTACCCCCCCGTGTATAGTCCTAGTACCCCCCGTGTATAGTCCTGGTACCCCCCGTGTATAGTCCTAGTACCCCCCCGTGTATAGTTCTAGTACTCCCTGTGTATAGTCCTGGTACCCCCCGTGTATAGTCCTGGTACCCCATGTGTATAGTCCTGGTACCCCCCGTGTATAGTCCTAGTACCCCCCCGTGTATAGTCCTAGTACCCCCCGTGTATAGTCCTAGTACTCTCTGTGTATAGTCCTAGTACCCCCCGTGTATAGTCCTGGTACCCCATGTGTATAGTCCTAGAACCCCCCCGTGTATAGTTCTAGTACCCCCCCGTGTATAGTCCTAGTACCCCCCGTGTATAGTCCTGGTACCCCCCGTGTATAGTCCTAGTACCCCCCCGTGTATAGTTCTAGTACTCCCTGTGTATAGTCCTGGTACCCCCCGTGTATAGTCCTGGTACCCCATGTGTATAGTCCTGGTACCCCCCGTGTATAGTCCTAGTACCCCCCGTGTATAGTCCTAGTACCCCCCGTGTATAGTCCTAGTACTCTCTGTGTATAGTCCTAGTACCCCCCGTGTATAGTCCTAGTACTCTCTGTGTATAGTCCTAGTACCCCCCGTGTATAGTCCTAGTACTCTCTGTGTATAGTCCTAGTACCCCCCGTGTATAGTCCTAGTACTCTCTGTGTATAGTCCTAGTACCCCCCGTGTATAGTCCTAGTACCCCCCGTATATAGTCCTGGTACCCCCCGTGTATAGTCCTAGTACTCTCTGTGTATAGTCCTAGTACCCCTGGTTGTGGAAACCTGTAGTAGAGAAGGTGCTGTGCTATAGGCTTTTTACACATCATGTCTGCAGACAAACATCAGGCTGTGACTTGGCTAAGTTGAGGGCATGAAAATGTGTATTGTCAGTCTTCCATCATTCTTCACAAATCCAGTCAAAGAGCTGGCTTCCCAGACACAGATGAATCCTGTAGTCTTGGAACAAAAATAATTTCTCAAGTAACCATGATTTTTAAACCAGGAATAGATGACTCCCCAAATGGAACCCTAATCCCTTTATAGTGCGCTACTTTTGATCAGGACTCTGGTCTAAAGTAGTGCACTATATAGAGAATAGGGTTCCGTTGTGGACACATACCAGGTTTAATTTGTGCCTGGGAAATGAACCCTATATCAGTTAACGTATGTATGTTCATCTGACATCAGACTAACTAGCTGTGCCAATGCCTTTAAGAACTGTGACCTCACTATGCATGACTTCACTATGAGAGATGAGCTTTAAGCACCCTATTCCCTACATAGTACACTCAAACGTAGTGCACTGCATAGGGAATACGGTGCAGTTTTGGATGCACACTAAGGCAGTCAAACCCAAGGGTTTTCTTTACCTTCCAGTTTGGGTCCAGAAATGTCCCGGTTCTGAAAGAACAGGACGTCAGTAAGTCACCAGCCTCCATCGCCGCTCGCTCGCTCACTCACTCAGCCAACCAACTAATCACACTCTCTCTGGTTCTCTCGGCTGTCATTGGCTGTCTGGCTTCAGTAAGGTGCTGGATATCCCTGTTTTTGTTTTTTCCTTTTCCAACCTTCGACCTCTCTGATTGGCTTTCCTTCCTGAGGCGGGGTTTCTTCCAGCCAATCCAGAAGGCCCTGGGTTGCAAAATAATGTTTTTCCATGGAGGTAAAAGTGTCAGAAGACTCCTAAGTCCTTCTAACCCTGCCTGTCTGTTCTGTACTCTGAGTACATGTTTAACACTTCACTCCAATAATAAGCACTACAGCATTGTTTGTTCTCGCCTGCATGCTGCCTCTAACATTCACTTTATAAATATTAACTACAGACACACATTCAGAAACCACAGTATTTAGTCAGTAGAGAATGGCTACTGTTATTGTACTTTCTGGTTTCTATAGGGGTCACTATAATCTACCAAACAGCAGACTGAAGATAAATACCTTAGGGTGGGTGATGAGTTGGGATTAGGGGTTTGACCCAAGTGTCTTCCATGTGTGTTCTATCCAGACTAAACATCTCTCTTCCTTGCTCCCTCTCTCCACAGTGACCGAGCCCTGGAGATTTACTTCAGACAACCCATCAATGATGACAGATCAGCCCCTATATTCTACTAGCAGGGGCCCTCACAGCACCCCTGTGGGTCCATGGCCCCTCAACCTCCCCTTAACACCTCTCTAGGCCCCTGGCCCCTCGCCATCCCCTTAACACACCTGTAGGTCCCTGGCCTCTCACCCTCACCTCACAGCACCCCTGTAGGCCCCTGGCCTCTCACAGCACCCCTGTAGGCCCCTGGCCTCTCACCCTCCCCTCACAGCACCCCTGTAGGCCCCTGGGGCTCCCTGGCCTCCGATCCTCCTCTCACAACACCCTTGTAGGCCCCTGGGGGTCCCTGGCCGCTCATCCTTCCCTTAACCACCCTGTAGGGCCCTGGGGGTCCTTGGCCCCACCACCTCCCCCTAACCAGCTTGTGTGTCCCTGGCCCCTCGCTCTCCCCTTAAGACCCCTGTAGGTCTCTGGCCTCTCTAGCTGTCACAATACTGATAATGATGAACATATATTTTTAATTTCTATGTTCCTGTAACTTTAAATAATGTACAGCAAACTGTCTAAGAGGTTGATGGTAAATACTGAGAGGGAGGACAACGTGTGGTATCTATATTGGTTATATTACAGTAAATTGATAGTTACACTGGATGTAGATGTACAGTATAACATAAGTACATTTGTAAATACTTTTTCATTTAAAACTATTACTTGATATTTTAAACCAAGTATGCCCAACGCTCTTCCTGAAGATCTACCATCCTGTAGGTTTTCAATCCAACCGTAATCAAACACACCTGATTTCACTAGTTAAGGTCTGGGTGACCTGCTAATAATTAGAATCAGGTGAGTGAGTGAAAAAGTACAGGATGGTAGGTCTTCAGGAAGAGGGTTGGGCAGCCCTGCAGCAGGCCTACATGCTAGCCTAGAACTGCTGTCAACTAGGATGGGCGTTAGGGAGGCTCCACCACTACACTTACACTGCCTTGCAAAAGTGTTCACACCCCTCGGGTTTCCTCACATTTTGTTGGTACAAAGTGGGATTAAAAATAAATAAATAAAACATTTTGTCAATCTACACAAAATACTCAAGTCAAAGTGTTTTATTGATTTAATATGAATAGAGATTACATAACAAAAATATAGTCGTTACATAAGTATTGAGCCCCCTAAGTCAATACATTTGACTTAGGGGGCGATTACAGCTGTGTCTTCCTGGGTAAGTCTTTTAAAGCTTTACACACCTGGATTGTACAATATAAGCCCATTTATTATTTTTAAAGTTCTTCAAGCTCTGTCAAGAAGTCTCGCTATTGATTTAAGCAGATTTATGTCAAACTGTAACTTGGCCACTCAGGAACATTCACTGTCTTCTTGGTAAAATACTCCTGTGTAGATTTGGCCTTGTGTTGTAGGTTATTGTCCTGCTGAAAAGTGAATTCCTCTCCCAGTGACTGGTGTGAAGCAGACTGAAGCCTCAAGGGTTTTTGCATGTGCTTAGCTTCATCCCGTTAAACTCCCCAGTATTTGCCGATGTCAAGCATACCCATACCGTGATGCAGCCACCACCATGCTTAAAAATAAGGAGGCAGTTAGTTACTCAGTGTTGTTGGATTTGCCCCAAATGTAAGGCTTTGCAGTGGGGTTTTTTAAGTATTAATTTTGTGCCTTGTTGCATACAACATGCACGTTTTGGAATATTTTTATTCTGTATATTTGTATTGTTCTTTTCAATCTGCCATTGTAAGTCATTATTGTGGAGTCTCTACAATGTTGTTGGGCCAACCTCAGTTTTCTCCCATCACAGCTTTTTTTAAATCACCATGGTGACATCCCTGAGGTGTTTCAATCCTGCTGCTCAGTTCAAAAGGAGGACTGCATCTTTTATGTGTCTGGGTGGTTAAATACACCATCCACATAATAATAATTTACTTCACCATGCTTAAATATATATTCAATGTCTGATTTGTTATTGTTACCCATCTACCAATCACTGGCCTTCTGTATAAGGCTTTAGAAAGGTCCCTGGTCTTTGTAATTTAATCTGTGCTTGAAATTCAATACTTGACTGAAGGCAGATGGTGTATGTGTGGGGGACGGAGGAAGGGTTAGTCACTAAAATATCATGTCAACCCCTATTACACACAGTGAGTCCATATAACTTCAAATGATATTAGTCACATGCGCCGAATACAACAGGTGTAGACCTTACAGTGAAATGCTTACTTACGAGCCCCTATCCGACAATGCAGTTTAAAAAAAATATGAATAAGAATAAGAGAGAAATGTAACAAGTAATTAAAGAGGAGCAGTAAAAAATAACATGTACAGGGGGCTACCGGTACAGAGTCAATGTGCGGGGGCACCGGTTAGTTGAGGTAGTATGTACATGTAGGTAGAGTTAATTAAAGTGACTATGCATAGATGACAACAGAGAGTGGCAGTGGTGTGGAGAGGGGGAGGGCAATGTAAATAGTCTGGGTAGCCATTTGACTAGATATTCAGGAGTCTTATGGCTTGGGGGTAGAAGCTGTTTAGAAGCCTCTTGGACCTAGACTTGGCGCTCCGGTACTGCTTGCCGTGTGGTAGCAGAGAGAACAGTCTATGACTAGGGTGGCTGGAGTATTTGACCATTTTCAGGGCCTTCCTCTGACACCGCCTGGTATAGAGGTCCTGGATGGCAGGAAGCTTGGCCACAGCGATGTACGGGGCCATTCGCACTACCCTCTGTAGTGCCTTGCGGTCGGAGGCCAAGCAATTGCCATACCAGGCAGTGATGCAACCAGTCAGGGATGCTCTCGATGGTGCAGCTGTAGAACCTTTTGAGGATCTGAGGACCCATGCCAAATATTTTCAGTCTCCTGAGGGGGAATAGGTTTTGTCGTGCATGCTTCACGACTGTCATGGTATGCTTGGACCATGTTAGTTTGTTGGTGATGTGGACACCAAGGAACTTGAAGCGCTCAACCTGCTCCACTGCAGCCCCGTCGATGAGAATGGGGGCGTGCTCGGTCCTCTTTTTCCTGTAGTCCACAATCATCTCCATTGTCTTGATCACGTTGAGGGCACTATGGTGTTGAACACTGAGCTGTAGTCAATGAATAGCATTCTCACATAGGTGTTCCTTCTGTCCAGGTGGGAAAAGGCAGTGTGGAGTGCAATAGAGACTGCAGCATCTGTGGATTTTTTGGGGTGGTATGCAAATTGGAGTGAGTCTAGGGTTTCTGGGATGATGGTGTTGATGTGAGCCATGACCAGCCTTTTAAAGCACTTCATGGCTACAGACTCGAATGCTATGGGTCGGTAGTCATTTAGGCAGGTTACCTTCGTGTTCTTGGGCACAGGCACTATGATGGTCTGCTGAAAACATGTTGGTATTATAGACACGGACAGGGAGAGGTTGAAAATGTCAGTGCAGACACTTGCTAGTTGGTCAGCGCATGTTCGCAGTACACGTCCTGGTAATCCGTCTGGCCCTGCGGCCATGTGAATGTTGACCTGTCTTAAGGTCTTACTCACATTGGCTGCGGAGAGCGTGATCACACAGTCTTCCGGTACAGCTGGTGCTCTCATGCATGTTTCAGTGTTATTTGCCTCGAAGCGAGCATATAAGTAGTTTAGCTCATCCGGTAGGCTCGTGTCACTGGGCAGCTCTGGGCTGTGCTTCCATTTGTAGTCTGTAATGGTTTGCAGGCCCTGCCACATCCAACGAGCATCAGAGCCGGTGTAGTACAACTCGATCTTAGTCCTGTATTGACGCTTTGCCTGTTTGATGGCTCGTCGGAGGGCATAAGCTTCTGGGTTAGAGTCCCGCTCCTTGAAGGCGGCAGCTCTAGCCTTTAGCTCAGAGCAGATGCTGCCTGTAATCCATGGTTTCTGGTTGGGGTATGTACGTACGGTCACTGTGGGGATGACGTCATCGATGCACTTATTGATGAAGCCAATGACAGATGTGGTGTTCTCATCAATGCTATTGGAGGAATCCCGGAACATATTCCAGTCTGTGCTAGCAAAACAGTCCTGTAGCTTAGCATCTGCTGCATCTGGCCACTTTTTTATTGATTTAGTCACTGGTGCTTCCTGCTTTAATTTTTGCTTATAAGCAGGAATCAGGAGGATAGAATTATGGTCAGGTCTGCCAAATAGAGGGCGAGGGAGGGCTTTATATGCATCTCTGTGTGTGGAGTATAGGTGGTCCAGAATTATTTTCCCTCTGGTTGCACATTTAACATCTTGATAGAAATTAGATAAAACGGATTTAAGTTTCCATGCATTAAAGTCCCCGGCTACTAGGAGCGCCACCTCTGGGTGAGCGTTTTCTTGTTTGCTTATGGCGGAATATAGCTCATTCAATGCTATCGTGGTGGTATGTAAACAGCTACAAACAATATGGATGAGAACTCTCTCGGTAGGTAATGTGGTCTGCAGTTTATCATGAGTAACTACCTCAGACAAGCAATGGCTCGAGACTTCCTTAGATATCGTGCACCAGCTGTTGTTTACAAAAATACATAGACCGCCACTCCTTCTCTTACCAGATGCCGCTGTTCTATCCTGCCGGTACATCGTATAACCAGCCAGCTGTATGTTGATATTGTCATCGTTCAGCCATGACTCCGTGAAGCATATGATGCTACAGTTTTTAATGTCCCGTTGGTAGTTTAATCTTCCCAATAACTCGTCCATTTTATTGTCCAAAGAGTGCATGTTTGCGAGCAGAATTGCGGGGAGTGGGGGGTTTATTCGATCGCCGCCTACTCCTCAGAAGGCAGCCCGCCCTCCGGCCTCTATCTCCACCTCCTCTTCACGCAGATCACTGGGTTCGGGCCTGTTCCCGAGGGAGCCGTATATCCTCCGCCTCGGGCTCGTCAGAGTTGTGAAAGAAGAAAAAGGATTCTGCTAGTCCGTGGTGAGTAATCTCAGTCCTGATGTCTAGAAGTCATTTTCAGTCATAAGAGACGGTAACATTATGTACAAAAAAACACAAAAACCCAATCGGTTGGGGGACGTAAAACGTCTGCCTTCTGCTCCGGCGCCAACTTTTGTTATTTGTTAAGCCAAACTAATTTAGGCTTGCCTGAACAAAGGGGCTATATTTTAGATTTTTATCAATCTTCAAAAAATATATAAAAAAAATCTTCCACTTTGACTTTGGTGTATTTTGAGTAGATCGTTGACCAAAAAAATACAATTATATCAATTTTAATCCCACTTTAACACAATAAAATGTGAAGAAATCCAAGGGGTATGAATACTTTTGCAAGGCACTGTAGATAGTTAATGTCTTCTTGCAGTTAAAAAGGTGTCGAAGTTTGTTAGACCAATCCATTTGTTTTAATTTGTACAAATCATGTTTTTCCATAATAGACCTCAGTATTCTTTGATACAACACTGTACATTTGACATGGAACATCCTATAGACTACTAACTTAAAGTATGAGCATAGTAGAGCATTGAAGGCTTGCAGAAACCCGGTGAGATACGCATATCACAAAAACTCTTCCTTGTTCAGTCCATACCGATCTTCTTTGCAGTGAAATGAGGTACCTTACAGCAATGTGTCCTCAAGCTAAGGCAGGGGTCGTTTAGCAGCTCATGGAAATGGATAGTGATGTACAATGAATGTGATCAAACATAACTGCAAACATTAGCTAATGCTTCTGTACAGGCCATAGACCATCATAAATAACACACCATATTGTCTAGTCATGATACAGTATGCCCAGTAACATGGGAACTGTGCCTTCTGTCTGTCTGTCGTTTCCTATGCAGCTTCAGGTTAAATCATCATCCTAAAACACGGCTATAAGCAAAGGGTACATGGATCACTTTTATCTGGATATTGTTTGTTATATTGTTCTTCAGAATGTCACAAATGTTATTTTCTTTGATTTAGATTTTTCTAAAATGTTTGATCAGCTAAGTAATTCTACTGTAAAAACAAAATGTTTTTGTTGCTTGAATATGTTAAACTACTACTGTACTACTACATACTCTAATGGTAGAATACAAATAGAGAAATGCTATGAATTCCCTTCTACATGTTCTTCTTTTTAAAGTGAGTATTATAACTTTATAATAAGATGTTAGCTAGCTACAGCAGAAATAATAGCTGATATGATTTGACGTTCATATTTAGTTTCCCACCTCAGAATAACAAATAGAATGTTATTGTCATGGTGTGATCATGCTGACTCAGTATTATACACTGTAGGCCTATCTGAAATCACACCCTGTTCCCTTTAGTGCACTACTATTGGTCAGAGCCAATCTGGGCACTATGTAGGTAATTGGATGCCATTTTGGACACTTATCGATTGTCTTCAATAGGGGTCAGAGAATGGACAGTGGTCACGCTGGTTAGTGTGGAGGTATGAGAGAAACTGATATGAGTGTATGAATCGGAGTCTCAATAGATACCACTGGTTGGATCCAACTTTAGACGACTGTTTGAGAACAGGTGAACCACTGGCTAGGCACACCAGACTGGTTTCAAATACATTTTATACGCTTTTATAATATTTTCTCACTCTGTTCCTGTATCTGTATTATCTGTATATCTGTACAAAAATGACCTTTGTACACATTCATGACCTTGTATGAAATAAAACAATTGGACACAAGAAATGTTGAAATGTTGTGTACTAACTACTGCTATTCATGTCAGAAACAAAGGATGAAGACCTGGGTTATGTTAAGTAAAGCACACCGTGACCATATGACGACCTGGGTTATGTTCAGTAGAGCACACCGTGACCATATGAAGAATTGGGTTGTGTTCAGTAGAGCACACCGGGAAAGTAGCAAAAAAAAAATTGCAACAGAAGAATTTGCTGCAAACAGCAATGAAATTGGGTGCTGCCTGGCTTGTGAGCTGAAAGAGACTGTTGCATGGAAGCATTATACGTCCTCCCCCTTGTACATGTAACAAACAAAACACCGATGTGCAAGTTAAGTTGATAGAGCCAAGAGAAGTGAACTTATTTCAGGTTTAATTGAAGATAAAATATATTTCAGATATCATATTGCTTAGCTTTCCTAAAAACGTACACACATAAACCTGATGTACAGTTGAAGTCGGAAGTTTACATACACCTTAACCAAATACATTTGGTTTTTCACAGTTCCTGACATTTAATACTAGTAAAATGTACTTGTCTTGGGTCAGTTAGGATCTCCACTTTATTTTAAGAATGTGAAATGTCAGAATAATAGTAGAGAAAATGATTTATTTCAGCTTTTATTTCTTTCATCACATTCCCAGTCGATCACAAGTTTACATACACTCAATTAGTATTTGGTAGCATTGCCTTTAAATTGTTTAACTTGGGTCAAATGTTTCGGGTAGCCTTCCACAAGCTTCCCACAATAAGTTGGGTGAATTTTGGCCCATTCCTCCTGACAGAGTTGGTGGAACTGAGTCAGGTTTGTAGGCCTCCTTGCACACACATGCTTTTTCAGTTTTGCCAACAAATTTTTTATAGGATTGAGGTCAGGGCTTTGTGATGGCCACTCCAATACCTTGATTTTCTTGTCCTTAAGCCATTTTTCCACAACTTTAGAAGTATGCTTGGGGTCATTGTTCATTTGGAAGACCCATTTGTGACCAAGCTTTAACTTCCTGACTGATGTCTTGAGATGTTGCTTCAATATATCCAATTAAATTTCCCTTCCTCATGATGCCATCTATTTTGTGAAGTGCACCAGTCCCTCCTGCAGCAAAGCACCCCCACAACATGATGCTGCCACCCCCGTGCTTCACGGTTGGGATGGTGTTCTTCGGCTTGCAAGCCTCCCCCTTTTTCCTCATAACATAACGATGGTCATTATGGCCAAACAGTTCTATATTTGTTTCATCAGACCGGAGGACATTTTTCCAAAAAGTACAATCTTTGTCCCCATGTGCAGTTTCAAACCGTAGTCTAGCTTTTTTATGGCGGTTTTGCAGCAGTGGCTTCTTCCTTGCTGAGCGGCCTTTCAGGTTATGTCGATATAGTACTCGTTTTACTGTGGATATAGATACTTTTGTACCTGTTTCTTCCAGCATCTTCACAGGGTCCTTTGCTGTTGTTCTGGGATTGATTTGCACTTTTCGCACCAAAGTACGTTCATCTCTAGGAGACAGAACGCGTCTCCTTCCTGAGCGGTATGATGGCTGTGTGGTCCCATGGTGTTTATACTTGCGTACTATTGTGTCTACAGATGAACGTGGTACCTTCAGGCGTTTGGAAATTGCTCCCAAGGATGAACCAGGTGAACAAAATAAACAATGGTGGTAATAAACACTTGGGATATTTTGTCCTTCAGCAAAGTACCCTACTAGCCTAAAGCCCTCAGATTGATACAAGGCCATGTGTAACGAGTAGGTAAAGTCAGAACCATGGAGAAATGAGGCCAAGCCTACACCTTGAGGTAGCGGTGTGTGGGTAAAAACACCGGGAAGAAGGGAGTAAAGTGCCAAATTACAACCTATGTGTTGTGATAATTGCGTTCATTTGCATTCACAAAGCCAAGACATGAAGACAGTGGCAGAATAAATTCAACCACACATTTTGTTCAATCATAAAACCGGAGAGCAACGTCTGTCCTGTGAAGTAAACAAAACATTTTGCATGTAACAAACAGTTACATGACCTACAGCATGGTCAAGCCAGTTAATTTTTCTGACATTTTCAAACTACTAAATAACTATTGGTTTAGTTTTACCGCAAGTCACACAGAAAACAGGGGCTGCCTCCACTATTCCAGCACTACCTCACGTGAACATTTCCATCCATTAAGAACCAATGATGTGCGCCGGAAGAAATGGCAGCAGTTTTACGGGAGTCCAACCAATTGTGCTATTATGTGTTTTTTTCACGTTATTTCTAACTTATTTTGTACATAATGTTTCTGCAACCATATCTTATGGCAAAAAAGAGCTTCTGGATATCAGGACAGCGATCACTCACCTCGGATTAGACAATGTTTTTTTCTTCAACAAGCAGGACGCACAGGACATTCACCCAACACCCAACAAGGCCAACATCCCAGTTATTTGCAAGAGGAAGAAACGCAGGTACAGAGGACACAGAGCGGGGTGCCTCGGGAGGACCTGCAGAAGGCGAGTGGGAAAGCTGCCGTTAGCGTCAATATTACTCACCAACATGCAATCATTGGACAATAAATTAGACGAGGTACGATCACGAATATCCTACCAACGGGACATCAAAAACTGTAATATCCTATGTTACACGGAATCGTGGCTGAATGACGACATGGATATTCAGCTAGCGGGATATACGCTGCACCGGCAAGATAGAACAGAACACTCCGTTAAGACGGGGGGGGGGGTGGTCTGTGCATATTTGTAAACAGCAGCTGGTGCACGAAATCTAAGGAAGTCTCTAGATTTTGCTTGCCTGAAGTAGAGTATCTTGTGATACATTGCAGACCACACTACTTGCCTAGAGAGTTTTCAGCTATACTTTTCGTGGCTGTTTATTTACACCACAGACAGATGCTGGCACTAAGACCACACTCAGTCAGCTGTATAAGGAAATAAGCAAACAGGAAACCACTCACCCAGAGGCGGCGCTCCTAGTGGCCAGAGACTTTAATGCAGGGAAACTTAAATCAGTTCTACCTAATTTCTATCAACATGTTAAATGTGCAACCAGAGGGGGGAAAAAATTCTAGATCACCTGTACTCCACACACCGAGACGTGTACAAAGCTCTCCCTCGCCCTCCTTTTGGTAAATTCAACCACAACGCTATCCTCCTGATTCCTGCTTACAAGCCAAAATTAAAGCAGGAAGCACCAGTGACTCGGTCTATAAAAAAGTGGTCAGATGAAGCAGATGCTAAACTAAAGGACTGTTTTGCTATCACAGACTGGAGCATGTTCCGGGATTCTTCCGATGGCATTGAGGAGTACACCACATCAGTCACTAGCTTCATCAATAAGTGCATCGAGGATGTCGTCCCCACAGTGACTGTATGTACATACCCCAACCAGAAGCCATGGATTACAGGCAACATTCCAACTGAGCTAAAGGGTAGAGCTGCCGCTTTCAAGGTGCGCGACTCTAACCCGGAAGCTTATAAGAAATCCTGCTATGCCCTGCGATGAACCATCAAACAGGCAAAGCGTCAATACAAGGCTATGATTGAATCGTACTACAGCGGCTCCGACGCTCGTCTTATGTGACAGGGCTTGCAAACTATTACAGACTACAAAGGAAAGCACAGTCGTGAGCTGCCCAGTGACACGAGCCTACCAGATGAGCTAAATCGCTTCTATGCTCACTTCGAGGCAAGCAACACTGAAGCATGCATGAGAGCATCAGCTGTTACGGATGCTCTCCGTAGCCGACGTGACTAAGACCTTTAAACAGGTCAACATTCACAAGGCTGCGGGGCCAGACGGATTACCAGGATGTGTGCTCCAGGCATGTGCTGACCAACTGGCAGGTGTCTTCACTGCCATTTTCAACATGTCCCTGATTGAGTCTGTAATACCAACATGTTTCAAGCAGACCACCATAATCCCTGTGCCCAGGAACACGAAGGAAACCTGCTTAAATGACTAGACCTGTAGCACTCATGCCCGTAGCCATGAAGTGCTTTGAAAGGCTGGAAATGGCTCACATCAACACCATTATCCCAGAAACCCTAGACCCACTCCAATTTGCATACCGCCCAAACAGATCCACAGATGATGCAATCTCTATTGCACTCCACACTGCCCTTTCCCACCTGGACAAAAGGAACATCTATGTGAGGATGCTATTCGTTGACTATAGCTCAGCGTTCAACACCATAGTACCCTCAAAGCTCATCACTAAGCTATGGATCCTGGGACTAAACACCTCCCTCTGCAACTGGATCCTGAACTTCCTGACGGGCCGTCCCCAGGTGGTGAGGGTAGGTAGCAACACATCTGCCACGCTGATCCTCAACACAGGAGCCCCCCAGGGATGCGTGCTCAGTCCCCTCCTGTACTCCCTGTACACCCACGACTGCATGGCCAGGCACGACTCCAACACCATTAAGTTTGCAGACGGCACAACAGCGGTAGGCCTGATAACCGACAACGACGAGACAGCCTACAGGGAGGAGGTCAGAGACCTGGCCTGGTGGTGCAAGAATAACAACCTATCCCTCAACGTAACCAAGACTAATGAGCTGATTGTGGACTAGAGGAAAAGGAGGACCGAGCACGCCCCCATTCTCATCGACAGGGCTGCAGTGGAGCAGGTTGAGCGCTTCAAGTTCCTTGGTGTCCACATCACCAACAAACTAGAATGGTCCAAACACACCAAGACAGTCGTGGGCACGACAAAGCCTATTCCCCCTCAGGAAACTAAAAAGATTTGGCATGGGTCCTGAGATCCTCAAAAAGTTATACATCTGCAACATCGAGAGCATCCTGACTGGTTGCTGCATTGCCTGGTAGGGCAATTGCTCGGCCTCCGACCGCAAGGCACTACAGAGAGTAGTGTGTACGGCCCAGTACATCACTGGAGCTAAGCTGCCTGCTATCCAGGACCTCTACATCAGACGGTGTCAGAGGAAGGCCCTTAAAATTGTCAAAGACCCCAGCCACCCCAGTCATAGACTGTTCTCTCTACTACTGCATGGCAAGCGGTACCGGAGTGCCAAGTCTACGACAAAAACAGTTTTTACCCCCAAGCCATAAGACTACTGAACAGGTAATCAAATGGCTACCCGGACTATTTGCATTGTGTCCCCCCCCAACCCCTCTTTTTACGCTGCTGCTACTCTCTGTTTATCATATATGCATAGTCACTTTAACCATATCTACATGAACATAGTACCTCAATCAGCCCGACTAACCGGTGCCTGTATGTAGCCTCGCTACTGTATATAGCCTCGCTACTGTATATAGCCTCGCTACTGTTATTTTTCAGTCTTTTAACTGTTGTTTTTATTTCTTTACTGACCTATTGTTAACCTAATACCTTTTTTTTGCACTGTTGTTTAGAGCCTGTAAGTAAGCATTTATTATTCGGCGCACGTGACAAATAAACTTTGATTTGATGTGCTACCTTTTTGTAGCATTCTGATATTGGTAATTTCTTTTCAGCCAAATCTGAGTTCTATCTAGGGTTGCCAACTTTCTCACTGCCAAATAAGGGACAAAAGGTGGCGTGCACGGTGCCACGGCGGTGTGGGTATGGTGTTGTGTTTATTAATATACAGTGTATATTCTTATTCAATTGGAAAGGCAAAACATTTTTATATTCCATTTAGTTTATAGATTTACTAAAACTGTATCATTATGTAAACTTATGTGAATAAATCTCAAAATAAATGATCAAAGAAATCCCAATTTGGACCTTAACAGCAACAAAAAAATTACATTTCAAATGCAAAAGAGGGGTCTATTTTTTCCATGAATATTTTTTGCTGTTCTTGACTGATTCAAGCAGTCCTTTATCCTTTTGCATAGCTAGAGAAAAGTCCTTACATTACAAGTCACAGTTCAGATATTTGAAGTTCATTTTTGATGCAATGCAAATCAATTTATAACATTTTTGACATGCGTTTTTCTGGATTTTTTTGTTATTCTGTCTCTCACTGTTCAAATAAACCTACCATTAAAATTATAGACTAATCATTTCTTTGTCAGTGGGCAAACGTACAAAATCAGCAGGGGATCAAATACTTTTTTCCCTCACTGTAGGTCATTCTCCCCTCCATGGCCAATTGAGAATTCCGACCGCATACAGTACAGAAAGCTTTCATCGAGTCACCACTGACGGGCTTAACCCAAGTCTTTTTTGCTTCCCATTGTTTGTTGTAGCTGCACAGTCTTTTCTTTTTTGCAGGTTTATTCATATTTCCTTGATCTGCCAAACCAACCGAACAACAACAGAAATTACTTTGCAGGAATTGCCGCGTTTATGCTATACTGTGATTGGAGAATATAAGGGACAAGGGAGCCCAATATAAGGGACATCCTGGGAATACGGGGACAGTTGGCAACCCTAGTTCTTTTTAACCAGGCAACAATACAGCTGCTATTAGCTAACGTTAGTTTGCTTGCCCAAAGTCCAGTAGCTAACCCATGTAGCTAGCTAACGAACAGGCAAAGACATGTAGCGAGCTGTCATTTTTTTATAGAAGGTTTGTTATACAAATACCTTCAGCCATTAGTTAGCCAGCAGACAAGAACAGCTAGTTCATGTCCAAACGGCAGTCCTACATTTTTCCACAAAACATAGTTAGCTAGCTACATCAGTTAAACCAAATTGTCACGCTGCTACCTTATAACGCATCGCATTTGCGATGTGGGAGAGAGAAAATGGAGGGAGAGTTCCCCTGGCAGACAGAACAGCATTTGACACAGACACTAATCATGCAATGGAATGTAGTCTTTAGGTCTTATCACCAAGGCATCGTAAATCCAATTGCCAGCATTAAGCCTCAGAGGCTCCTCTCAGGCCAACAGGCAGTGTGAAAGTACTAATTGAATAATACATTCTAATATTAAAGGTAATTTGAATAGCAATGTTGTAATTTCTACCACAAACGCTAGCTAGCTACGCCATAGTTCAAGCTATGGCAAGAGCTAGCCATATTTCACTGTCAGACAGGACACAACTCAAACTGTAGCTGAGAAATCAAATCAGATTGTATTGGTCCATACACATACTTGGTAGATCTCATTGCCGGTGTAGTGAAATGCTCCTAGTTCCAACAGTGCAGTAATATCTAACAATTCACGACAATAACATTTCACACAAATCTAAAAGTTAAAGAATGGAATTAAGAAATATAACAATATTAGTCCAGAGTATAAATACAGTGCATTCATAAGTATGTGGACACCCCTTCAAATGATTGGATTTGTCTAGTTCAGCCACACCCTTTATTGACAGGTGTATAAAATTGAGCACACAGCCATGCAATCTCCATAGACAAACATTTGCAGCAGAATGGCCTTACTGATTAGTGATGTTCAACGTGGCACCCTTATAAGATGCCACCTTTCCAACAAGTTAGTTTGTCAAATATCTGCCCTGCTAGAGCTTCCCTGGTCAACTGTAAGTGCTGTTATTGTGAAGTAGAACATCTAGGAGCAACAATGTATCCATCGAGAAGGGGTAGGCCACACAGGCTCACAGAATGGGACCACCGAGTATTGAAGCGCATCGCGCGTAAAAATCGTTCGGTCTCAGTTCCAACATTCCATACTGAGTTCCAAACTGCCTCTGAACGCAATGTCAGCACAATAACTGTTCATCGGGAGTTTCATGCAATGGGTTTCCATAGCTGAGCAGCAGCACACAAGCCTCAGATCACCATGCGCAATGCGAAGTGTCGGCTGGAGTGGTGGAAGGCTTGCCGCCTACGGACAAATCTGGGTTTGGCAGATGCCAGGAGAACGCTACCTGCCCCAATGCATAGCGCCAACTGTAAAGTTTGGTGGAGGAGGAATAATTGTCTGGGGCTGTTTTAGGGTTCGGGCTTGGCCCCTTAGTTACAGTGAAGGGAATTCTTAAAGCATACCCCACAACACATGCCACCAAAGGTATCAATGAGTTCATATGAAAGACAATAACAAGGAATTTCTCTCATCTCAAATTTAGCCTGCCACCTTCCAGCAAACTGTTTTAGTTGTTCCAATAAATACCTTAGATTTGTTGTGATTTTTATTGTATTTGACCATTTTAAAACAGTACAACCACACGTGGACATAATGCATTTACAAGCATTGAGGATGACACAAAAAACGTGATGCATCTAATAATTTACTATTTAAATAGATTAATGATGTATTCCTTATACTAAAAATAGCCTACATTTTTGCCATTCATTTAACATACAATATGTTTGTGGCAATACAAACAGTTATTTTCTAGCAATAAATGACCCTCCCTAAACCGCCTCACCCACTTGAAGAGAGGTGTTGATGACTATGTGCAGTAGGTGGCGGCACCTCTTAAACACCACAGAAGAAGCTGAAAAGCATCAACAGGAAGTTGTTTGTTACATCCTCTATCGAGTTTTCAATCCAAATAAATGTAAAATTAGTCTACATGAGACGTTTGTTTGTCACAATTTAAATCCAGTTTTGATATTTAAAAGGGCGTTTGATTGCGCTGGTCTAGCTTTTCTTTATCTGAACGCCGTGACAAAGTAACTAGCGTACACATTTAGTTTTCTTTTTAATATTTGAAGAAACGTTGAAGAAAGAATCGCTTCCAAGATGGATCGGGTAAGTTTGGTTGACTGTTATGAACAGTGCCTACTGTGGTGTATACAATGTCTAGGTCTAGTTTTCTTTGATCTTCCACACCCGGCGTTCCATTTGAACATCTAGACAAAATAAACCATGGTGGTAATTTCAGCAAAGTAGCCAATCGCACACAGATTGATGATACAAGCAATGCGCAACCAACAGTTACAGTCAGAACCATGGAGAAATAATTAAGCATAGGCTACACCAGTGATATATATATATATATAAACCCTGGGTTGCTGATGCTATGCATTGGCCATTGAGAGGCTACACCAATGATGCATGCAACGTCTCACTTTTGCAAAAAAATTCACATTTTATTGTTCTATTTCATTATGTTGTAGTCGCGCTGATTATGCATTGGTTGAAGCTCAATGATAAATTAAAATCTCCCTGCCATCATATCTAAGCCATTATTACACCAATGTCGATGAAATCTCGCAAATGATCTTGATTGGAGATACACAACACACTCCCCACCTCATCGTGATCTGTCCAGCCGTTACGGAGTACCATATACCGGATTTCTAACAGGGTTCTTAGCAATTGAGATTTCACCAAGGGAAAGTTGGGTTTATATTCACACATTCGGACAGACATTCGCCAAAAGCCATTTAAAATTGTATAAATCAATAACTCATTCACCGTTTGTCACAGAATCATCAAATTGATATGATTTATTCTATAAATGTCTAGCATACCTTTACAACCTTTTGAGTAAACATTCCAGTTTTGATTGGATATAAATACATAAAATCTATATAAATCAACGTTTTCACTGATTATGACAGAATTATCAAACTAGGTATGATTTATTCTATAAATGTCTAGTATACTTTTACAACCTTTGCTTTGAGCAGAAATTCCAGTTTTGATTTGATAGAGGGCATGTATCAATTATTTTTCTATCAAATTAGTTATTGATTTATACCGCTTTAAATTGTGTTTTTATAGATGTATTTATATCAGATCAAAAACAAAGATTGTAAAAGTATACTTGACATTTATAGAATAAACCATATCTATTTTTGTTTCTGTGACAATCAATTAATTAGTTATTGATTTTTACAATTTTAAATGGCCTTTGGGGCAAATGTCTGAAAGATAAAACCAACTTTACCTTGGTGAGTTTTCAGAGTATTTTCTACGCCCACCTAGCTCAAAATCTAGAAGTCAGATTGAAACGAGCATATAGCTACCATAAATTGATTTGATTAAAAAAAAATGGATTGACTTAAGTTTGTAGGTGCAACAGATTTTATTACATTTCATAATGTGTCGCTCACATGCACATTACATTAGGAACCAACAATTAGTTCCTTTTTTGTAGCATTTCTGACTATTATAAATTCTGAGGTTCGGCTAAGGAAAGAGTGCCTCCTACTGGCCTTGCAACGCCACTTCCAGTAGCATCCAGTTTTCCATCCAGGGACCGACTAGGACCGACCCTGCTTAGCTTCAGACACAGTGTGGTATGCTGCTGGCAAAGGGTGTAGGCTTGTTCATTTAGCTGACAAAATATACTTAAGGCCCATGTCATTCTTTTATATTAAATAATTTTTATAGTAAGAAGAATATAATTGATCTTAGCTGAATAAAATATGATATTTTCCCATTCTGGAGCGAATATGAAGTGGCCATGTTGAGCGTAAAAGTGTTCATTTAAAACCGGTCCTATATGCTACATTTGGAGTTATTTGGCAATTATACACTTTTGTAAATTATAAACCTTATAGAATGTATTTGAAATCAAAACATATATGGGCTGCACAATGTGACTACAGCCCATTGATGATTTCAGGAAGTTGCAACAAAAAAAAGAAGCTTGTGCTCTGTTCCTTGCCTCAGGCTGCACAGCTGTTCTCACATCAAGTGATCAGATTTTCACCCATCAGACTATTCTCAATTTAATCTTGTTCTGATTTAGAATTGCCCTTTATCAAATGGGCAGGAAAAGGAACGGGGGAAAAGACATGTCATCCTTACGCACTTGAATAGCAAATGGTGGCAGCACACTGACCAGGTAGGCTACTTTTTTGTTGTTGTTGTTGCAGAGCATGTGCTTAATATGAGCAACTAAGAAATAAATATAAAAACACTTATTTCACTCATCAACCACTGTTTGAGGAGCATGCTCTCGCTGCGTGACAGGTGATATTCCACCCAAACTCTGTATGCCATGGGCTCTCCAACCCTGTTCCTACAGCTACCCAGTGCTTAATTTGGGAAATCAAGTGAAATCTGTTCGGGGAAAACATCGACTGTTGCTCTGCAACAATACAGCTGCTATTAGCTAATGTTAGCTTGCTTGTCCTAAATCCAGCAGCTAGCCTCTTGTAAATAGCTGGCTAACACCAGTCACCTGAAAGCTAGCTAATGAACAGGCAAAGAAATGTAGCTAGCTATATTTGTTCATGGAAGATTTGTTACACAAATAACTTCAGCCATTAGCTAGCTAGAGCTAGACAACAACATATAATCTCAACACAGAAGGTAGCTAACGATAACTAGTTCACTTTCAAATGCCAGTGCTAAATATTTCCACAAAACATAGATGGCTAACTACATCAGTTCAAAACCAACACCAAACTTTGTGGAAAGTGTCACGATGCTACCTTGCAATGCAATTTGGCTTTTGCAACACTAGCTAGCTACTCTGTAGTCCAATCTACGGCAAGATCTTGCCATATTTCACTGTCAGACAGGACACAACTCAAACTGTAGCTGAGAAAACAATACAGATGTAAACAGCATGTTGTCCACTGCAGTGAGCAAATGCTTGCTTGCTAACATCAGGACAAACTCACCAGTTTCAAGCATCCAGAATAAATTAAAGTATGCTCCTTCTCCTGTCTTGACATTTTTATCCAAATCTGTTTAGATCAACAGTGCCAAACTAACAACTGCCATTTGGCCAGCTAGATTATTTTTACAGTTCCAATCTGGATGCTGGACAGGCCCATGTGTTGGATATTTGTCAACAACTCTGCCATGCACCGCCATTCCAGTGGTGAGGGGCTACTGAGGGCAAGAAATATGTTACGAAATATTTGTTTTCTTCTCAATTGCAACAAAGGTTGAAGCTAATGCAGTGAAGCTAATGCAGTCAGGCTCCACATTACTACAAGAAAAAACTGCTTGGTCAATTAAACATGATGGTCTTGCAAGTGTAAAATCAAAGCTTGCTTTCATATACACTGAACAACAATATAAACACAACATGTAGAGTTTTGGTCCCATGTTTCATGAGCTGAGATAAAAGATCACAGAAATGTTCTAGATGCACAAAAAGCACATTTCTTTATTTTTTTGGCACAAATTTGTTCACGTCCTGGTTATTGAGCATGTCTCTAAATGCAAGATAATCCATCCACCTGACAAGTGTGGCATATCAAGAAGTTGATTAAACAGCGTGTTCATTACACAGGTGCACCTTTTGCTGGGGATAATAAAAGACCGCTCTAAAATGTGCAGTTTTGTCACACAATACAATGCCGCATGTCTCCAAGTTTTGAGGGAGCATGCAATTGGCATGCTGACTAAGAATGTTCACCAGAGCTGTTGGCAGAAAATGTATTGTTCATTTCTTTACCATATGCCGACTCCAACTACGTTTGAGAGAATTTGTCAGTACGTCCAACCAGGCCTCTCAATCGCAGACCATGTGTATGGTATCGTGCGGACGAGCGGTTTGCTGGTGTCAACATTGTGAACAGAGTGCCCCATGGTGGCGTTATGGTATGGGCAGGCATAAGCTACGAACAACATTGCATTTTATCGATTGTCAATTTGAATGCACAAAAATACCACAATGAGATCTTGAGGCCCATTGTGAAGACCTTTTTTTTAAGGTAGCTGTAACCAACAGATGCATATCTGTATTCTCAGTCATGTGAAATCCATAGATTAGGGCCTAATGAAGTTTTCAATTAACTGAAATGTACTAAAATCTTTGAAATTGTTGCGTTTTATGTATTTGTTCAGTATAATTTTTTTCAAACATTGGAGAAGTTTAGCCTCTCGCTTCAATGTTCTTGGTTATTGCGGAAATGTACCCACCATGCTATTTACTTTGCACCTATAGCCTATGTTATATCGCTGAGTCTACCTTTAAACTCAGAATATGCTATTCGTTTTTTAAAAATGTTTTTATTGTCTTAATTCCTATAAACTATCAAAATAAAGAAAGTCGCACACTCCATGTACAATCTCCCAGCAATGTAATGGGTATTTACCAACGTTTCGGCATCACTGTGCCTTCCTTAATTACTGCCAAAAGATTTATTAGACGGTTTAAAATGTAGACAACGTGCGTGCGTCATTGTTGGATTATTCTAGTGTAGGCCTACCTCAAGTGGAGATGTTGTTTCCTACCTTCACCAGCTTGGGGCGGCACGCCAGAAAGTCCAGGACCCAATTGCACAGGGTGGGGTTGAGACCCAGGGCCTCCAGCTTAATGATGAGCTTGGAGGGTACTATGGTGTTGTATGCTGAGCTGTAGTCAATGAACAACATTCTTACATAGGTATTCTTACAGATGGGATAGGGCAGTGGGATGGTGATTGCATCGTCTGTGGACCAGTTGGGGCGGTATGCAAACTGAAGTGGGTCTAGGGTGGCAGGTAACATGGAGGTGATATGATCCCCGACTAGTCTCTCAAAGCACTTCATGATGACAGAAGTGAGTGCTACGGGGCGATAGTCATTTAGTTCAGTTATCTTTGCCTTCTTCGGTACAGGAACAATGGTGGCCATCTTGAAGCATGTGGGGACAGTAGACTGGGATAGGGAGCAATTTAATATGTCCGTAAACACACCAGGACGCGGCTAGGGATGCCGTCTGGGCCAGCAGCCTTGCAAGGGTTAACACGTTTAAATGTCTTACTCACGTCGGCCACAGAGAAGGAGGGGGGGCAGTCCTTGTTAGCGGGCCGCGACTGTGGCACTGTATTATCCTCAAAGCGGGCAAAGAAGGTGTTTATTTTGTCTGGAAGCGAGACGTCGTTGTCCGTGACGTAGCTGGTTTTCTTTTTGTAGTCCGCAATTGCCTGTAGACCCTGCCACATACGTCTCATGTCTGAGCCGTTGAAATGCGACTCCACTTTGTCACTATACCGACATTTTGCTTGTTTGATTGCCTTGCGGAGGGAATAACTACACTGTTTGTATTCGGCCATATTCCCAGTGGTTAAATGCGGTGGTTCGCGCTTTCAGTTATGCCCGAATACCACCATCCATCCACAGTTTCTGGATAGGGTAGGTTTTAATAGTCACAGTGGGTACAACATCTCCAATGCACTTCCTTATAAACTCACTCACCGAGTCGATGTTGTTCTGAGGCTGACCGGAACATTTCCCAATCGGCGTGATCAAAACAATCTTGAATCGTGGATTACGATTGGTCAGACCAGCATTGAATGGTGCTAGTCATGGGTACATCCTGTTTGAGTTTCTGCCTTTAGGACGGTAGGAGCAAGATGGAGTCGTGGTCGGATTTGCCGAAGGGAGGGCGAGGGAGGACCTTGTATGCATCGTGGAAGTTAGAGTAGCAGGGATCGAGTGTATTGCCCGTGCTGCAATCGATATGTTGATAGAATTTAGGTAGCCTTGTTCTCAAATGTGATTTGCTAAAATCCCCAGCTACAATAAATGCATCCCCAGAATATATGGTTGCCAGTTTACAGAGTCCAGTGAAGTTCCTTGATGACCGTCGTGGTGTCTGCTTGAGGGGGTATATACACAGCTGTGATAACTGATGAGAATTCTCTTGGACGATAATATGGCCGGCATTTGATTGTAAGGAATTCAAGGTTGGGTGAGCAGAAGGACTTGAGTTCCTGTATGTTGTTATGATTACACCATGAATTGTTAATCATGAAGCATACACCCCTGCCCTTCTTCTTCCCAGAGAGGTGTTTATCTCTGTCGGTGCGACGCATGAAGAAGCCCGTTGGCTGAACCGACTCTGACAACATATCCCGAGAGCGCCATGTTTCCATGAAACGGAGAATGTTACAATCTTTGATGTCTCTCTGGAAGGCAATCCCTCTGGAAGGCAACTGGACATTGGCAAGTAGTATACTTGGAAACGGTGAGCAAAGTGCACGCCTACGGAGCCTGACCAGGAGGCCGCTCCGTCTGCCTGTTCTGCGGCGACATTGTTTTGGGTCGGCTTCTGGGATTAGATCCACTGTCCTGGGTGGTGGTCCAAACTAAGGATCCGCTTCGGGAAAGTCATATTCCTGGTCGTAATGTTGGTAAGTTGACGTCGCTCTTATATCCAATAGTTATTCCCAGCTGTATGTAATAAGACTTAAGATTTCTTGGGGGTAAGAAATAATACATAAAAAACATGTATAGTTTCCTAAGGACTCGAAGCGAGGTGACCATCTCTGTCAGCGCCATCTTGCATCAATCAATATTAACTCAGGGGTGAACTCCAATTAAACCTCATAGGTTCTGAACATCAGACGGGGCATTAAGAGTTATCAGTTTTGACATTTGTTTTAAGAGTGAAAAAATATAAACATCTTCCATTTGAAAAATGTGCCAAAGTGATTTTTTTTTTTTTTTTACATACATTTGTGGAAAGTAATGAACGATTATACACTTCAGGAGAAAGGAGCTATTATAAGGATGCACCAATCAATCAGAGTTTTAGACTAAATTTATCAAATGTTTGGTCTAATATTCTATGTACAATACTTTTCTGTGGTCACCAGGACAGAGCTAGCCCGTCTCCCTCCACCCTGCCGGAGTCCACGGGTCACAACTCTCCCGGTAGCGCCTTACTGCTGAGTCTGAAGAGGGTGTCTGTGCGGCTGGTCGACTGCAGGAAAACACCAGGGCAGAGTGGAACTGTGAGAGAAGGACACGAGGAGGGAGATGGAGATTTGATTTCATCAAGTAAGAACAATGGGGTGGTGGATGAGACTACAATCTGCTTCTGCAAATTCTATTAATTGATTGATAAACAATATACACTCAGTGGCCAGTTTGTTAGGTACGCCCCTTTGCCTCCAAAACAGCCTGAATTGTCCGGAGCATGTATTCTACAAGGTATCGGAAACGTACCGCAGGGATGTTGTTGGTTCATGCTGACGCGATGGTATCACGCAGTTGCTACAGATTGGACGGCAGCACATTCATACTGCCAATAGCCCGCTCCATCTCATCCCAAAGATACTCTGTTGGGTTTGGTCAGAAACAATGTTCAGATACACTGTGGTGCTGAATTTGTATCAAGGGACCTAACGTGTGCCAGGAAAACATTCCCCACACCAGTACACCACCCTGTACCATTGACACCAGGCAGATGGGTCCATGAACTCACCCTGCTTACACCAAGTCCTGACTCTTATCAGCATGACGCAACAGGAACTGGGATTCGTCGGACCAGGTAATGTTTTTCCACTCCTTAATTGTCCAGTGTTGGTGATTGCGTTCTTACTGGAGCAGCTTCTTGTATGTTTTTAGCTGATAGAAGTGGAACAGTGTAGTCGTCTGCTGCAATAGCTCATCAGGGACGAGGATCGACCAGTTGTGCGTTCCAAGATGCACACCGCGGTTGTACTGTGCCGTTATTTGTCTGTTTGTGGCCCGCCTGTTAGCTTGCACGATTCTTGCCATTCTCCTTCGACCTCTCTGGTCAATGAGCTGTTTACACCAACAGGACTGCCGCTGACTGGATGTTTTTTGTTTGTCGCACCATTCTTAGTAAACTCTAGACACTGTCGTGTGTGAAAAGTCCAGGAGGGCGGCTGTTTCTGAGATACTGGATCCGGTGCGCCTGGCACCGACGATCATACCCCGCTCAGTCGCTTAGGTCACTTATTTTGCCCTTTCTGATGTTCAATCAAACAGGAATTTAATGTCTCTGCCTGTCTGTCTGTCTGCTTTATATAGCAAGCCATAGCCATGTGACTCACTGTCTGTAGGAGTTACCTATTTTCATGAACTGGGGAGTGTACCTAATAAACTGTCCACTGAGTGTATAATGATATATTGTTGATGTTTGTTTATGGACCCATATTTCCAAAACCTAGTTATTCAATGTATTTTGTTTCACAGGGGACACTCCTAACCATCGTTCTCTCAGTGGGAGGGACTTATCATCTGGGGAGCTTCAACAACAACATGTTGCTGACGAGGCAGAGAAGAGTCTCTCCCAATCAGAACACCTCAAACACCAGCACAGACGTACAGGGAAGAAATCTCACCACAGCTGCTCTGACTGTGGGAAGAGTTTCACTACACGGAGGTCCTTCATAATTCACCAGCGAACACACACAGGAGAAAAACCTTATAGCTGTGATCAGTGTGGGAAGAGTTTTGCTCGAGCTTCTAACCTGACTACACACCAGCGAACACACACAGGAGAAAAGCCCTATAGCTGTGATCAGTGTGGGAAGAGTTTTGCTGCATATAACACCTTCAAATATCATCTGAGAATTTATGAAGGGGAGAAGCCCTACCCCTGCCTTGATTGTGGGAAAAACTTTGTTAATGCAGGAGCCCTAACCATACACCAGCGTATACACACAGGAGAGAAGCCTTATAGCTGTCATCAGTGTGGAAAGAGCTTTGCTGTAGCTTCCACCCTGATTAGACACCAGCGCATACACACTGGAGAGAAGCCTTATATCTGTAATCTGTGTGGGAAGAGCTTTGCTGTATCAGATAAACTAACTATACACCAGCGCATACACACTGGAGTGAAGCCTTATAGCTGTGATCATTGTGGAAAGATCTTTGCTCGAGCTTCCACCCTAACTATACACCAGCGAACACACACAGGAGAGAAGCCTTATAGCTGTGATCAGTGTGGAAAGAGCTTTGCTTTAGCTTCCACCCTGACTGCACACCAGCGAACACACACAGGAGAAAAGCCTTATAGCTGTGATCAGTGTGGAAAGATCTTTGCTGAATCAGGGACCCTGAATTCACACCAGCGAACACACACTAGAGAGAACCCCTATGTCTGTCTATGTGGAAAGAGCTTTGCTCGTTTAGGGCCAATGAAAAAACACCAGAAAGCAAAAATGTGCCATATTTCATCTCCCTCCCTTCTGTCACCGGTTCCAGATCCATAAATAAAGGATCAGTAGAAAACATCCAGTGAACAGTCATATCCATCTCCCATTCTTAAACAGTTGCCTCAGTCTGATCACCATGGTAACCTCTGGAGCATAATATGCAGCTCTGATCTGGGATCAGGTCTCCCCTGTGTCTATGTAATATCACACATTGATCTAAATGGATAAATGTTATCATAGGAAATGTTATAGGGAACCTGTGTGTGTGTGTGTGGGAGGGATGTTGATAGTTGTATCTTCTTCCATATACTCATGATACTATTATTATTAAATGTCATTATGTAGAATAATGTTTCAACAATAACCGGAAGGTTGCTGGGTCGAATCCCAAACGGACAAGGTAAAAGATCTGTCATCTGCCCCTGAACAAGGCAGTTAACCCACTGTTCCCCGGTAGGTCGCCATTCTAAATAAGGATTTGTTCTTAACTGACTTGCCTAGTTAAATAAAGGTTCAATTAAAAGAAAAATCATATATTCAATTGATTTATAAATTCAAGCCATTATCTTCTAAACAATAACTTTAATTTGTTTTATAATATCTAAATTGATTTGTTCCTAAAATTAATCAATTATACATTGAATAATAATATCCATGAGGTCAAGGCAAGAACTATGCATGCTGTGTCTTGTAACAACGGTTAATGTAATAACGTTTAGATTTATAATGTAATAAAACCGGTAAATGTAATATCTTGATTGTTAATTATAAAATATTGAATTGTTATAGTATGACTTTTTCCACTTAATGTAATAAGTTACGTTATCAGGTGAGTAACAACTTTTTAAATTAATAACATAATAACTTCAACCGATCATGTAATAACACCTAAACCAATGTTTAATGTGTTACTTCACTAATGTTAATGTACATACCACCCTCCACCAATTGGTAAGGGACACACAAATCTAGCGCAGCGGTAACCAGTCTGGTATTTTATAGGCTACACTTACTGGGCATCAGACAATACAACTACCTGGACTCTCGAAGAGGATGTTGTCCAAATGACGCTCGGGTAGAGTTAGACGACAACAGACATCAGGATGTTAAACGTTTTGACTTTAATAGATCAGGTCAAATCTTATCCAGGATCTTTCTGAAGTAAGATTAGCCTATATCAGACACTTATTTGTCATCTTAAATCTAGTTTTGATATTGAAAAGGACGTCTGATTGCTCTGGTATAGCTGTTCTTTATCTGAACGCTGTAACAAAGAAACTAACTGTAGTGTAGGCTAGCTACAGATTTACTGTCACTTTTAAACGCTGAAGAAAGAATAGGTAACTATGGACCGGGTAAATTTGGTTGAATTGTATTAACAGTATTCCTACTGTGGTGTATAACATGTCTAGGCCTAGTTATCATCTTTGATCTTCCATATCCATTCGTTCCATTTGAACAGCTGGACAAAATAAACAATGGAGGTAATAAACACTTGGGATATTTTGTCCTTCAGCAAAGTAGCCTACTAGCCTAAAGCACACAGTTTGATACAAGGCAACGCGCAGGTAAAGTCAGAACCATGGAGAAATAATGAGGCCAAGGCTACACCTTGCAGTAGCGGTGTGTGGGTAAAATCACCTGGGAAGCCATATTACAACCCACGTGTTGTGATAATTGCGTTTTTTGTTCTAGCCTGTTACTTCATATGCCTTGACACAGCCGAGATGACAGTGGCAGAATCATTTCAACCACACCTTTGTTAAATCATGAAACCGGAGAGCAACATCTGTCTTGTTAGGTTCACACATTTTTTTTGCATGTAACAAACAGTTACATGACCTACAGAATGGTCAAGCAAGTTAATGTTCCCGACTACTAAACTATTGAATTAGTTACCGCAAATAAAACAGGCGCTGCCTCCATTATTCAAGCACCATTTCAACTTCAACATCATATAATCACCTATGCTTAGTCTACTGCAGTGACAACTCAAATACACCAAATTCAAAAGGTACTCGCACATCTGAGCAAACTAATTTGCAGGTGCGTGGCAACAATTGAACAAGATGAAGGAAAAAGGAAACCGCACACTGCTCTTGATAGTATCACCGATATTTAATAAGCTCACGTCCTTCGTCAGATACTGGTATTTCTTGATCTTGTAGAGAGTCTCTGTATTTCCCAATGGACTGCTTGATCGTGTCGTCTATGGCTGTAAAATTAGGGCCTAGAATCTCCTTCATTATAATATCATGTTCGCTAATCTTAACTTCTTTCACTTCCTTCGACACATGTTCCACGATTAATAGCATTAAATCTAATGAGCATTTGTTGAGTATTTCACCCCATTGCTGAAGGAAAGTTTTGTCGTTTTTCCCTATTGTAGGCTCCTTCTGTATTCTCAGTCCTCTTGGAATGCGCTTGTTGCGCCAATACTCTCTAAGAGTGGTGCCATGTGCAAACGTGTTTCTTTCTCTCGGAGTCTCTGGAGTTGGATTTTCAGTTCGACAGTCGAGTGTGGAACTGGGTTGTCCATGTTGGACGTAGGAAAAATAATCTTATTGGCGTCTTCTTGTGTGAATGAAAGGGTACTCGCACAATGCGTGGTACGTGAGTTGATCTCTCGTAGTGGATCCATTGTATACTTGGTACGTCTTTTACTTATGTGTATACTTACAAGATTTCAGAGTGCAGAGTGAACAATAGTAATACAACATTAAAAAGGCACTCGAACATCTGAGCAATGAACGTTTCTATAGAAAACTGAGTGTTGATCCCACACAGGTGTTCCAAAGGGATATATGCTCTAATCTGGAGCAAGCCCTATTAAACCACCTTATCTCAAAACCTGAATATGAATATCTTTGCTGCAAATGTGCCATACGTCCATGCCTATACATTTTACCGAAATTACACAAACCTAAAACACAAGGCAACTATCCAGCCAGACCAGTGGTTGCAGGAATAGGCTCAATGCTAGAGCCATTGTCGAATTTTGTAGACTCTTTTATTCAATCTCATGTGCAAGCATTGCCATCATATGTTAAAGACTTCATAAACAAGATCTCACCAATAACGGGTTTAAAAGAAGACTGTATTTTGGTCACATTAGATGTCGAGAGTCTATATACCAGCATTCCCATGTGGGGCTGGCAGTACTAGCACACTATTTGGGAGACAGAGATACTAATGAATATCCACCAACAAACTTCATTCTATAGTTGGCTGAATATGTTTTGACGTATAACTATTTCAGGTTTGATGATGAATACTACCTCCAAACGAATGGAACATCGATGGGCTCTACATTTGCTCCGATCTATGCTGACCTCTATGTGGGTCTTTTTGAAGAACGTTTTGTTAATAATGAAAACGAGAATCCATTTTTGAATAAAGTCCTGAAGTGGTATCGATATTTTGACGACATTGTTTGTATATGGGAAGGAACTGAAGAGCTGTCAGATTTTATGGCACTACTCAATGACATTGACCCTTATCTCACATTCACTATTGAACGTGACACTCAACGTGTTCATTATCTCGATATGTGGATTGAGAAATCAAATGGAACCCTGTTTACAACTCTGTATAGAAAAGAAACGGACAGAAATACTCTATTACAGGGGGACAGCTTCCACCCTGAGCCATTAAAAAGAGGACTTCCAAGAAGCCATTTTTTTAGACTACGCCGTATATGCCACTCCACAGATGATTATCTAGAAAAAGCAGCGGAGATGCGCATGAGGTTTCTAAGAAGAGGCTATTCGTCACAATGTGTGAATGAAGCTCATAATTTGGCATTGGAAAAAACACGACATGAACTGCTACAAAAAAGACCCGTTAAAGCTAAAGAACACTCCGTAATGTTCACAACTACATATACTTTGAATTCGCGAAAAGTGGGAGCTGTGGTCAAGAAACACTGGCATATTTTATCATCGGACCCAGTTTTGCGGCTGAATTTAAATATCCACCACTTATTGTGTATAGGAGAGGTCGCAATTTATGCCAACTGCCAGCCACAAAAGAAAATCAGCCAAGCTCTTTTACGCCCTCTACCAAATGGTAGCTATAAATGCAGAGGATGCGCACAGTGCAAAAATATGATGAAGTGTGAATATTTCTGCCACCCACACACAGGAAAACGGTTCCAAATAAATTACATTATTACGTGTTCCACCACCCATGTTATTTACATTATTACATGTCCATATGGGCTCTTATGTCGGTAAAACCTCTCAAACAGAGAATTTGTGAACATAAAAGTTCAATTAGGAGAAACGACAGGGATTATCCAGTCGCTGTACATTTCAATGACCTGAAGCATGACATTTCCACCTTTAGATTTTGTGGCATAGAGAAAGTTAAGATATCAGACAGGGGAGGAGATATTAATAATACTCTGAGCAGGGGCGAAAATCTGATATCAACCTTGGAGGGGACAATTACATGACATTTTCTCAAGAGCAATTCCTGAGGGGGACACCAAAAGTAGTGCTGTAACACATAGCCTACGTTGTAATATGTTAAATGCATATTGAGGAACCATAATCACTACTACTGGATAATTGATAGGTACAGTAGTTAACTGAAGGGTTTAACCAACTTGTTCAAATGTTTAAATCAATACTACTACTAATAATAGTTATAGCAGTGCTCCTTACCAGTCCAGTATGTATGCAGGTATTCGTACTTACAACCAGCAATATCAAGAAAGGCCAGTAGGTAGCAATGGTACTGTACACTGTATGGGTGTAGTTTTCATAAATACAATGAACATGGTGTGATCACATCTAAAAGAGTCTCCATTGAGAACCATCACAAAGTTGGTCTCCGTATTGAATTGACCTTTTAATTTTACTTTTTCTGAAACATTTATATAGTCATTAAATGTGCCACTGGCCTGCGTCTACTACAATATCTTTACAAGAACAAAAAGCTTAAAATAAGTACAGTTCTAAAAGCAAAATAACTACTTCAATGAAAAACCCAAATAATCAAACAAAATATCCTTCAGTCAGTGTCTCAACTCTTCAAACAGCAGCTATGGACAAGTATGTGTAACAGTATAACTTTAAACCGTCCCCTCGCCCCGACCTCGGGCGCGAACCAGGGACCCTCTGCACACATCAACAACTGACACCCACGAAGCGTCGTTACCCATCGCTCCACAAAAGCCGCGGCCCTTGCAGAGCAAGGGGCAACACTACATCTAGGTTTCAGAGCAAGTGACGTAACTGATTGAAATGCTACTAGCGCGTACCCGCTAACTAGCTAGCCATTTCACATCCGTTACACTCACCCCCCTTTCAACCTCCTCCTTTTTCCGCAGCAACCAGTGATCCGGGTCAACAGCATCAATGTAACAGTATAACTTTAAACCGTCCCCTCGCCCCGACACGGGCGCGAACCAGGGACCCTCTGCACACATCGACAACTGACACCCACGAAGCGTCGTTACCCATCGCTCCACAAAAGCCGCGGCCCTTGCAGAGCAAGGTGCAACACTACTTCTAGGTTTCAGAGCAAGTGACGTAACTGATTGAAATGCTACTAGCGCGTACCCGCTAACTAGCTAGCCATTTCACATCCGTTACATATGTAGCATAAAGTATGCAATTTTAAATAAAATAACATGAAATAAATAGTTTGTAAGTGTACTGTCATGTACTAAAAACTACTCTCCTCTAGGCTGCTTAGTACCCGCTCATACTGCCCTAGCACAGCTCTAATAGCAGTATTCCGCACAGTCCACCTTGTTGGACATAGGGGTTTCCGGGTGGGCAGATGTGTTTCTTTGGATGTGGCAATTGATTCAAACATGCTCTTAAACTTTCCTGACTGGCCATAGAGGACACCTAACTGATGGACCCAAGAAAGGGAATCCTGGATCAGTGGGGAGGCTGAGCAGCCAGCCTGTGTAATCAGATTTACACAGTGTGCTCCACAATGGACATAGAGGGCTAATGGCTGCTGCCTTCTCACAATTGCCTGTGCACCTGTGTATTTTCCTGCCATGTTTGAGGCACCATCGTAACTCTGCCCACATAAGCCAGACATGGGCAAATTGAGCCTCAACAACACTTCAGTTGCCACTTTCGCAATGCCCTCGCCTGTTGTCTCCGACACCCTGTATAGCCCAATAAACTCCTCGTGAGGGACAAGGTCATGGTCAACATAATGCAGAAAGACACTCTCCTGTTCAGCACCAGAGACATCTTGAGTACCATCAACAATTAATGAAAATTGTACAATAGGAAGAGACCTAATCTCAGCTGCAATGCCTCGAATGATTGTATTGGCCATGATGTTCAGAATTTCATCCTGTGCTTTGGGGCCTCTTGAAACGTCAACACTCTGTTGGCAACAGTTTGCGGTTCAAAAATTGTGGGTGTGGCTGATATGGTTTTGTGCCATCACTGAGGTAACTAGACAATGCTGTGCCACTGTCCCCTATACTGGTGCTGCTGGCAACAAGGGTGACACCTGGTCCTGCCGTGGCTGTGACATTGTTCTCTGAAGTCTCTCTCCCTGGCTCTTACCCTTTCACCACCCTCACTGACTCAGTCTGTCTCCTAGAAAATAAATAAGGTGTTTGCCGTACTCCTAACTACCGGTACCCAAAACTACACAATTAACCACAACAGCAATACCATTGCCATAAACAAATCTTAGTTTAGTCATCAGTTTAGGTTGAGAGCGGGGGTATCCATGGCATTTTCCAATTATGTCCCTATTTTACAAGTTAAAAACATTGAGAACCTTTCATAATGTTGCCAAACAAAGACTCAACAAACTTACCTGAGACTCCCTGTCTCTACCAGTCTGTCCCTGCATATCTGTCCCCAGCTCTGCTGTCTGTGTGCCATCTGTTGCCTGCTCTGCCTAATGACATCATTGTGAAACATTGCCATTACCATTTCACTTCTTTCTTATGAACATTTTATCAACTAGTCTTTGAGATATTAGGCTACTAGAGTTCTTACTTTGCGTTTTGGTGTACTGAAAAATACTCCGATGTCCGCCATTTTTCTACCTGGCTGGCTGGCCGGTCTAGCTGCACACACACACATTTACACAACATATGCTACAACCTTTTCTAATTTTAATATAGTTTGTTTCATATTGGCTGGCTTCCAACAATAGCTGAATTTGTAAAGCTAGCGAGCACCAATTCCGTTTCTGTGGTGTTTGCTATAATCTTTGCTACCTGGTTAAATAAAGGTGAAATAAAATAAATTTAAAAAAGTTCACTAGCGACAATTTAGCTTTTGCAACAAGACCATTAAATATATTTAAAACAATGGTATAAGAGAGTGTAGTTCTGTTCAGTTTGGACTTCAGTTTATCGCTAACCTTATCACAGGGACTTTGAAGCACTACAGCTGCATGCTGATCTTGGAATAAACTGACGATAGCAAAGATTCCATCTTTGACGACGCCACATAAATGGAATAGGTACTAGCTAGCTTGATGGTTAACGTTTACTTTAGTTTGCGCGCTAGCTCTGCAAATTCAGCTAGTGTGTGAACCCTGCCAACATAAAAAAAATAAAAAAAAAACATTGCTGTGGCGCGATTGACTGGATTAACCTCACGTCAGTTACGTACATTGAGTGCCTTTCGGACAGTAGATACGAACCCTCTATTACCTTGCCAGCTAAAGAACTGGCAGTGGATCAAAACATTGTGAGGCAAAGGGCGGGGTGGTCACAATCTTTTGAAACTTAAAAACGCGCTATTAAGTGTCTATAATCAGCACAAGTGCTTTCATTGCGTATTATTAATATTATTGAAATTACATAGTTATGTTTACAGTGATAGATTGGGGGGGACAAATCATATTTTTCCCAGGATGGGGGGGTCGTGTCCCCCCCGTCCCCCCTGGGATTTCCGCCTATGACTCTGAGTAAAAGAGAATGTTTTGGGATTTTTACCCTCCAGACATTATTTCCGAAAGGACTTAATGATGAAAAGCCTATGTATGTGATGTTGTGAATTTGAACATGAAATATGTGCCTATTGTAGATTACTCTGACGTTTTTCGTACGATGTACCCAATGACTAATGAGAACTTGCTATGTCCTCATTGAGGTTTTACAGACGAGTTCAATACGCCTTATTTATACACTTTTGTAATATCTATGAAATGCATATTGTTATATTTGGTAGCACTTATTTGTTTTTCCTTTGCCTCCAACCCCCTTCGATGTGTAGAACGGATGTGGGTGGGGCCAGGTCTACATAAGGGTGCACATTTTAAAAAATCACTAAAGCTCTGACGAAGGCCGATACGTAAGCTTATTAAATATCGGTGATACTATCAAGAGCAGTGTGCGGTTTCCTTTTTCCTTCAACTCAAATACACCAAAACCCAGGGGCGCAACTTTCACGTGCACATTTGTCCATTAAGAACCAACGATGTGCTACAAATCTCAGAGTTCTATCAAACCTGGTCAGTATCTCTGTTGCCTGGCAACAATACAGCTGCTATTAGTTAAAGTTAGCTTGCTTGTCCAAAGTCCAGCAGCTAAGTTATCCTCTGTAGCTAGTTAACGAATAGGCAAAGAAAGTTAACTAGCTGTAATTGTTTATGGAAGGTTTTTTACACAAATAACTATAGCCATTAGCTAGCTAGCAGACAACAGCTGACATCGACACAAAAGCTAGCTAACGATAGCAAGTTCACGTCCAAATGCCAGGCCTATATTTTTCCACAAAACATAACTAGCTAGCTACATCTGTTCAAAACCAAATTGTCACGCTGCTACCTTAGAATGCATGCAATGTAATGGAGTTTTCCAATGCTAGCTAGCTACTCCCATGGACTTTGCAGATCTTATTGCAGGTGTAGCGAAATGCTTGTGTTCCTAGTTCCAACAGTAGAGTAATATCTAACAATTCACAATACACGCATCTAAAAGTAAAATAATCAAATTAAGAAATATAATACAATTAGGACGAGCAATGTCGGAGTCCACAGTATAAATACAGTACATTCTTGAGTATGTGGACACCACTTCAAATTATTGGATTTGGCTATTTCAGCCACACCCGGTGCTGACAGGTGTATAAAATTGAGCACACAGCCATGCAATCTCCATAGACACACATTGGCAGTAGAGTGGCCTTACTGAAGAACTCAGTGACTTTCAATGTGGCACCATCATAGGATGCCACCTTTCCAACAAGTCAATTTGTCAAATTTCTGCCCTGCTAGAGCTTCTCCGGTCAACTGTAAGTGCTGTTTTTGTGAAGTAGAAACGTCTAGGAGCAACAACGGCTCAATTGAGAAGTGGTAGACCACACAAGCTCACAGAACGGGACCATCGCGTACTGAAGTACTTAGTGCGTAAAAATCGTATGTCCTCGGTTGCAACACTCCTTGCCGAGTTCCAAACTGCCTCTGGACACCGTCATCACAATAACTGTTTGTCTGGAGTTTCATGATATGGGTTTCCATAGCTGAGCAGCCGCACACAAGCCTAAGGTCACTATGCGCAATACCAAGCGTCGGCTGGAGTGGTGTAAGACTCGCTGCCGACTGACATATCTGGGTTTGGCGGATGCCAGGAGAACGCTACTTGCCCCAATGCATAGTGTCAACTGTAAATTTTGGTGGAGGAGGAATAATTGTCTGGGGATGTTTTCATGGTTCGGGCTAGGCCCCTTAGTTCCAGTGAAGGAAAATCTTAACGCAAGCAATGCAGGTGTAGAAGCACGGTGGCTAGGAAAAACTCCCTAGAAAGGCCGAAACCTAGAGAGGAACCAGGCTATGAGGGGTGGCCAGTCCTCTTCTGGCTGTGCCGGGTGGAGATTATAACAGAACATGGCCAAGATGTTCAAATGTTCATAAATAACCAGCATGGTCAAATAATAGTAATCCCAGTGAACAGGTCAGGGTTCCATCGCCGCAGGCAGAACAGTTGAAACTGGAGCAGCAGCACAACCAGGTGGACTGGGGACAACAAGGAGTCATCAAGCCAGGTAGTCCTCAGGCATGGTCCTAGGGCTCAGGTCCTCCGAGAGAGAGAAAGAGAGGATTAGAGAGAGCATACTTAAGTTCACACAGGATAAGACGGGAGAAATACTCCAAATATAACAATGACCCTAGCCCCCCGACACATGAACTACTGCAGCATAAATACTGGAGGCTGAGACAGGAGGGGTCAGGAGACACTGTGGCCCCATCTGATGATACCCCCGGAGAGGGCCAAACAGGCAGGATATAACATTTACATTACATTTACATTTAAGTCATTTAGCAGACACTCTTATCCAGAGCGACTTACAAATTGGAAAGTTCATACATATTCATCCTGGTCCCCCCGTGGGGAATGAACCCACAACCCTGGCGTTGCAAGCGCCATGCTCTACCAACTGAGCCACACGGGACCACAACCCCACCCACGTTGCCAAAGCACAGCCCCCACACCACTAGAGGGATATCTTCAACCACCAACTTACCATCCTGGGCCAAGGCCGAGTATAGCCCACAAAGATCTCCACCACGGCACAACCCAAGGGGGGGCGCCAACCCAGACAGGAAGACCAAGTCAGTGACTCAACCCACTCAAGTGACGCACCCCTCCTAGGGACGGCATGGAAGAGCACCAGTAAGCCAGTGACTCAGCCCCTGTAATAGGGTTAGAGGCAGAGAATCCCAGTGGAGACAGGGGAACCGGCCAGGCAGAGACAGCAAGGGTGGTTTGTTGCTCCAGTGCCTTTCCGTTCACCTTCACACTCCTGGGCCAGACTACACTCAATCATAGGACCTACTGAAGAGATGAGTCTTCAATAAAGACTTAAAGGTTGAGACCGAGTCTGCGTCTCTCACATGGGTAGGCAGACCATTCCATAAAAATGGAGCTCTATAGGAGAAAGCCCTTCCTCCAGCTGTTTGCTTAGAAATTCTAGGGACAATTAGGAGGCCTGCGTCTTGTGACCGTAGCATACGTGTAGGTATGTACGGCGGGACCAAATCGGAAAGATAGGTAGGAGCAAGCCCATGTAATGCTTTGTAGGTTAGGAGTAAATCAGCCCTTGCCTTAACAGGAAGCCAGTGTAGGGAGGCTAGCACTGGAGTAATATGATAAAATTTTGGGGTTCTAGTCAGGATTCTAGCAGCCGTATTTAGCACTAACTGAAGTTTATTTAGTGCTTTATCCGGGTAGCCGGAAAGTAGAGCATTGCAGTAGTCTAACCTAGAAGTAACAAAACCATGGATAAATTTTTCTGCATAATTTTTGGACAGAAAATGTCCGATTTTTTTTCAATGTTACGTAAATGGAAAAAAGCTGTCCTTGAAACAGTCTTGATATGTTCGTCAAAAGAGAGATCAGGGTCCAGAGTAACGCCGAGGTCGTTCAGTTTTATTTGAGACGACTTTACAACCATCAAGATTAATTGTCAGATTCAACAGAAGATCTCTTTGTTTCTTGGGACCTAGAACAAGCATCTCTGTTTTGTCCGAGTTTAAAAGTAGAAAGTTTGCAGCCATCCACTTCCTTATGTCTGAAACACAGGCTTCTAGCGAGGGCAATTTTGGGGCTTCACCATGTTTCATTGAAATGTACAGCTGTGTGTCATCCGCATAGCAGTGAAAGTTAACATTATGTTTTCGAATGACATCCCCAAGAGGTAAAATATATAGTGAAAACAATATTGGTCCTAAAATGGAACCTTGAGACACAGTTGATTTGTTAGAGGACAAACCATTCACAGAGACAAACTGATATATTTCCGACAGATAAGATCTAAACCAGGTCAGAACTTGTCCGTGTAGACCAATTTGGGTTTCCAATCTCTCCAAAAGAATGTGGTGATCGATGGTATCAAAAGCAGCACTAAGGTCTAGGAGCACGAGGACAGATGCAGAGCCTTGGTCTGACGCCATTAAACGGTAATTTACCACCTTCACAAGTGCAGTCTCAGTGCTATGATGGGGTCTAAAACCATACTGAAGAATTTCGTATACATTGTTTGTCATCAGGAAGGCAGCGAGTTGCTGCGCAACAGCTTTTTTTTTTTAAAGTTGAGAGGAATGGGAGATTCGATATAGGCCGATTAGTTTTTTATATTTTTGGGGTCAAGGTTTGGCTTTTTCAAGAGAGGCTTTATTACTGCCACTTTTAGTGAGTTTGGTACACATCCGGTGGATAGAGAGCCGTTTATTATGTTCAACATAGGAGGGCCAAGCACAGGAAGCAGCTCTTTCAGTAGTTTAGTTGGAATAGGTATGCAGCTTGACGGTTTAGAGGCCATAATTATTTTCATCATTGTGTCAAGAGATATAGTACTAAAAGACTTGAGTGTCCCTTGATCCTAGGTCCTGGCAGAGTTGTGCAGACTCAGGACAACTGAGCTTTTGAGGAATACGCAGATTTAAAGAGGAGTCCGTAATTTGCTTTCTAATGATCATGATATTTTCCTCAAAGAAGTTCATGAATTTATTACTGCTGAAGTGAAAGCCATCCTCTCTTGGGGAATGCTGCTTTTTAGTTAGCTTTGCGACAGTATCAAAAAGACATTTCGGATTGTTCTTATTTTCCTCAATTAAGTTGGAAAAATAGGATGATCGAGCAGCAGTGAGGGCTCTGCACGGTACTGTCTTTCCAAGCTAGTCGGAAGACTTCCAGTTTGGTGTGGCGCCATTTCCGTTCCAATTTTCTGGAAGCTTGCTTCAGAGCTCGGGTATTTTCTGTATACCAGGGAGCTGGTTTCTTATGACAAATGTTTTTAGGTGTGCAACTGCATCTAGGGTATTGCGCAAGGTTAAATTGAGTTCCTCAGTTAGGTGGTTAACTGATTTTTGTCCTCTGACGTCCTTGGGTAGGCAGAGGGAGTCTGGAAGGGCATCAAGGAATCTTTGGGTTGTCTGAGAATTTGTAGCACAACTTTCGATGCTCCTTGGTTGGGGTTTGAGCAGATTATTTGTTGCGATTGCAAACGTAATAAAATGGTGGTCCGATAGTCCAGGATTATGTGGAAAAACATTAAGATCCACAACATTTATTCCATGGGGCAAAACTAGGTCCAGAGTATGACTGTTGCAGTGAGTAGGTCCGGAGACATCTTGGACAAAACCCACTGAGTCAATGATGGCTCCGAAAGCCTTTTGGAGTGGGTCTGTGGACTTTTCAATGTGAATATTAAAGTCACAAAAATTAGAATATTATCTGCCATGACCACAAGGTCTGATAGGAATTCAGGGAACTCAGGAACGCTGTATATGGCCCAGGAGGCCTGTAAACAGTAGCCATAAAAGTGATTGAGTAGGGTGCATAGATTTCATGACTAGAAGCTCAAAAGACAAAAACACCGGGTTTTTTTGTAAATTGAAATTTGCTATCGTAAATGTTAGCAACACCTCCGCCTTTGCGGGATGCGCGGGGATATGGTCACTAGTGTAACCAGGAGGTGAGGCCTCATTTAACACAGTAAATTCATCAAGCTTAAGCCATGTTTCAGTCAGGCCAATCACATCAAGATTATGATCAGTGATTAGTTCATTGACTATAACTTCCTTGGAAGTGAGGGATCTAACATTAAGTAGCCCTATTTTGAGATGTGAGGTATCGCGATCTCTTTCAATAATGGCAGGAATGGAGGAGGTCTTTATTCTAGTGAGATTGCTAAGGCGAACACCGCCATGTTTAGTTTTGCCCAACCTAGATCGAGGCACAGACACGGTCTCAATGGGGATAGCTGAGCTGACTACACTGACTGTGCTAGTGGCAGACTCCACTAGGCTGGCAGGCTGGGAAAACAGCCTGCTGCCTGGCCTGCACCCTATTTCATTGTGGAGCTAGGGGAGTTGGAGCCCTGTCTATGTTCGTAGATAAGATGAGAGCACCCCTCCAGCTAGGATGGAGTCCGTCACTCCTCAACAGGCCATTCTTGGTCCTGTTTGTGGGTGAGTCCCAGAAAGAGGGCCAATTATCTACAAATTCTATATTTTGGGAGGGGCAGAAAACAGTTTTCAACCAGCGATTGAGTTGTGAGAGACTGCTGTAGAGCTCATCACTCCCCCTAACTGGGAGGGGGCCAGAGACAATTACTCGATGCCGACACATCTTTCTAGCTGATTTACACGCTAAAGCTATGTTGCGCTTGGTGACCTTTGACTGTTTCATCCTAACATTGTTGATGCCGACGTGGATAACAATATCTCTATACTCTCTACACTCGCTAGTTTTAGCTTTAGCCAGCACCATCTTCAGATTAACCTTAACATTGGTAGCCCTGCCCCCTGGTAAACAGTGTATAATTGCTGGATGATTCGTTTTAAGTCTAATACAGCGGGTAATGGACTCGCCAATGACTAGGGTTTTCAATTTGTCATTGCTAATGGTGGGAGGCTTCGGTGTCTCAGACCCCGTAACGGGAGAAGTAGAGACCGGAGAAGGCTCGGCCTCTGACTCCGACTCGCTGCTTAATGGCGTATATCCCGCTAGCTGAACATCCATGTCCTCATTCAGCCACAATTCCATGAAACATAGGATATTACAGTTTTTGATGTCCCGTTGGTAGGATATTCGTGATCGTACCTCGTCTAATTTATTGTCCAATGATTGCATGTTGGTGAGTAATATTGACGGTAATGGCAGCTTTCCCACTCGGCTTCTGCGGATCCGAACGAGGCACCCCGCTCTGTGTCCTCTGTACCTGTTGGCCTTGTTGGGTGTTAGGTGAATGTCCTGTGCGTCCTGCTTGTTGAAGAAAAAATATTTGTCTAATCCGAGGTGAGTGATCAATGTCCTGATATCCAGAAGCTCTTTTTTGCCATAAGATACAGTTGCAGAAACATTATGTACAAAATAAGTTAGAAATAACGTGAAAAAAACATATAATAGCACAATTGGTTGGGCGCCCGTAAAACTGCCGCCATTTCTTCCGGCGCACATCATTGTTTCTTAATGGATGGAAATGTTCACGTGAGGTAGTGCTGGAATAGTGGAGGCAGCCCCTGTTTTCTGTGTGACTTGTGTGGTGGTTCGTTTCTTTACAATCAAATGAGGAGAGACAAACTTATCACACAAGTCAGAGTTATACTTAAACTAAATCTTTAATAATGAGAGCTTTGCAATAGCAATGACTTGTCAACGATTCACCATTTCTAATGATCCGTTGAGAGTGGCGAGACAAAAGTACAAAGGTCTTTTATAGCCTAGATACACCCCTTTCAACCTACATGACGAACAATAGATACATAGAATGGGTCACAAGGTTAAGATTTGTATGAAAGATACTTATAATACATAGCAAGCAGCATCTGCTGTGTCAACAGTTTTCATTGTATAGACCAGTGTCTGGCCCTCTGACTCCAAACGGGAAACATCTCTCCCTGGTACGGTATAGAGCAGAAACATTAACTCCTCTGGAATGCTCTTTAGGTTTTATCACCCAAAAGACATGGTAAATCTCCTGTCAGTGTTATCTCCCAGAGGCCCATCCTCAGTAGAACACACACAATAGTGAACAGAATACTCTGTTCTGTCGAATAAACAACCATTTGATGCAATAAAAGCATTATAACATAATCTTGCAATTTTTCCATGACACTTCTGGTAACTAAACCAATAGTTATTTAGTAGTTTGAAAATGTCGGAAAAATTAACTGGCTTGACCATGCTGTAGGTCATGTAACTGTTTGTTACATACAAAATGTTTTGTTTACTTCACAGGACAGATGTTGCTCTCCGGTTTTATGATTGAACTAAATGTGTGGTTGAATTTATTCTGCCACTGTCTTCATGTCTTGTCTGAGTCACTGCAAATGAACTAACAGGTTATAGAGCAAACAACGCAATTATCACAACACAGGCTGTAATTTGGCTCTTTTTTCTACCTTCCCGGTGTTTTTACCCACACACCGCTACTGCAAGGTGTAGGCTTGGCCTCATTTCTCCATGGTTCTGACTTTACCTACTCGTTACACATGGCCTTGTATCAATCTGAGGGATTTAGGCTAGTAGGGTACTTTGCTGAAGGACAAAATATCCCAAGTGTTTATTACCATCATTGTTTATTTTGTCCAGCTGTTCAAATGGAACGAATGGATATGGAAGATCAAAGATGATAACTAGACCTAGACATGTTATACACCACAGTAGGCATACTGTTAATAAAAGTAAACCAAACTTACCCGATCCATCGTGTAAACTATTCTTTCTTCAGCGTTTCTTCAACAACAAAAAAGTGACAGTAAATCTGTAGCTAGCCTACACTAGTTTCTTTGTTACAGCGTTCAGATACAGAACAGCTAGACCAGAGCAATCAAACATTTTTAAATATCAAAACTCGATTTAAGTTGTGACAAATGTCGGATGTGGGTTAATCTTACTTCTGATCGATCCTGGATTAGATTTTACCTGATCTATTAGTCAATAAAACGTTCACCCTATCCACCAATAATCCTGTTGTCTGTTATCGTCTACCTCCACACGAGAGTCTGTTGGAACAACGTCCCCTTCGATCGTCCAGATAGTTTGAATTGTCTCAGGCACAGCAAAAGTAGCCTATACAATACTAGATGGGTTACAGCAGCGCTATCTGTGGAGCGAACCAGTAAAACCCGATGTCTGTTCAATCCGACGTCTGTTGCGGCCATAAACAATTTACAGCGAAGCAGCCTTGGTGGAAGTTAGGGCATTCATCCTTCCTGCGCTACACGGAGCAGAGCTGTTGCGAAGGAAGGGTCTTCTTCTTTGGTATTATGGCGGTTCGCTAAAAATGGTTATAGGTGCATGCCGCTACCTACTGATTTGTCTGTTTATCAGCCTACTATTCTGTGGTATGAGTTCATTACACTTCGTGAAAAAAATGCCCAACCAACTGACCCTACACCTATTAAAACCTCATTATTCCACTTCTTTGGCCCTCTGATTCTACACCAGGCCAGCAGACTGGGAGGACAGGTTATTATCGTTCAAAACACCTTGTAACTCTGCAGTAAAATATTGTACACGCAAGTTCTCTGCAGCTGGCACCACATCTATCCACTGTGATTTACATTCTATTCCTGCGGTACAGTTGACAACCATGGCCATGAACGCCCAAAAATTTTATCTTACTGAAGCATTTCCTGTCACTCTTTAGTGACCTCGGCCTAATCACAGGGATCCTCTCAGGATCCCTCACCCTGGACCAATCTTCCTCTACTACTCTCTTCACTGCCTCAGCATACAACACCTTCTGCACTACTGTTGTTACCTGATACCAATAACTTATTACATTAAGTGGAAAAGGTTATTACGACAACAATTCAACATTTTATCATATAAACCAACAAAATATTACATTTACCGGTTTTATTACATTATAAATCTAAAAGTTATTACATTAACCGTTGTTACAAGACACAGTATGCATAGTTCTTGCCTTGAACTCATGGAAATAATTAGATTTAGATTTAGGATCATTTTAATCAATACAGATATATAAAATACACAATTTAAGTGATAACTTCTTGTTTAGAAGATAATGGATTGAATGTATTGATCAATTGAATACATTAATATACACCTATTGTTGAAACATTATTCCTCATGACATTTAATAATAATAGTATCATGAGTATATGAAAGAAGATACAATTATCAACATCCCTCCCACACACAAACACACAGGTTCCCTATAACATTTTATGATAACATTTATCCATTTAGATCAATGTGTGATAATACATAGACACAGGGGAGACCTGATCCCAGATCAGAGCTGCATATTATGCTCCAGAGGTTACCATGGTGATCAGACTGAGGCAACTGTTTAAGAATGGGAGATGGATATGACTGTTCACTGGATGTTTTCTACTGATCCTTTATTTAGGGATCTGGAACCGGTTCCAGAAGGGAGGGAGATGAAATACAGCAAGTTTGTGTTTCTGGTGTTTTCTCATTGGCCCTAAATTAACAAAGCTCTTCCCACATAGACAGACATAAGGTTCCTTCTCCAGTGTGTGTTCACTGGTGTGAATAAAGGGTCCATAACTGACTGAAACAATTCCCACACTGATCACAGGAATAAGGCTTCTTTCTCACCAGCGTGTGTTAGCTTGTGTGATTTCAGGGTCCCTGACTGATTAAAGCTCTTCCCACACTGAACACAGATATAAGGCTTCTCTCTAGTGTGTGTTCGCTGGTGTGTAGTCAGGGTGGAACCTGCAGCAAAGCTCTTTCCACACTGACCACAACTATAAGGTTTCTCTCCAGTGTGTGTTCGCTGGTGTGTAGTCAGGGTGGAAGCTAGAGCAAAGCTCTTTCCACACTGACCACAGCTATAAGGTTTCTCTCCTATGTGTATTCGCTGGTGTCTAGTAAGGTTTACTGATACAGCAAAGCTCTTCCCACACTGATCACAACTATAAGGCTTCTCTCCTGTGTGTACACGCTGGTGTGTAGTCAGGTGGCATGACTGATTGAAGCTCTTTCCACACTGATCACAGCTATAAGGCTTCTCTCCTGTGTGTACACGCTGGTGTGTAGTCAGGTGGCATGACTGATTGAAGCTCTTTCCACACTGATCACAGCTATAAGGCTTCTCTCCAGTGTGTACACGCTGGTGTACGGTTAAGGCTCTTGCACTAACAAAGATTTTCCCACAATCAAGACAGAGGTAAGGCTTCTCCCCTGTATGAATTCTTACATTAGATTTGAAGGTGTTAGATGCAGCAAAACTCTTCCCACACTGATCACAGTGAATAATGAAGCCACTCTGGCTTGTGAAACTCTTCCCACAGTCAGAGCAGCAGTGGTGAGGTTTCTTCCCTGTACGTCCCTGCTGGTGTTTCTTGAGATGTTCTGATCTGGAGAGACTCTTCTCTGTCTCGTCAGCAACAGGATGTTGTTGAGGCTCACCAGATGATAAGCCCCTCCCACTGAGAGAACAACGGTGTGTGTCCCCTGTGAAACAAAGACATTGAATAACTAGGTTTTGGAAATACAGGTCCATAATAATGTTATTTTTGTAAAAATGATTTGTTATTTAGCAGACGCTCTTATCCAGAGCGACTTACAGGAGCAATCAGGGTTAAGTACCTTGCTCAAGAGCACAGACAGATGGTTTTACCTTGTTGGCTCAGACTCAAACCAGCAACCTTGCGATTACTGGCCTTAACCACTAGACTACCTGCCTCCCTCTTCAATAAATACACTCTATGGTCAGTTTATTAGTAACACGCTCCTCCGTTCACGAAACTGGATTGACAATTTACTGGCCACTGAGTGTATATTGTTTATCAATCAATTAACAGAAGTTACAGAAGCAGATTGTAGTCTCATCCACCCCCCCATTGTTCTTACTTGATGAAATCAAATCTCCATCTCCCTCCTCGTGTCCTTCTCTCACAGTTCCACTCTGCCCTGGTGTTTTCCTGCAGTCGACCAGCCGCACAGACTCCCTCTTCAGACCCAGCAGTAAGGCGCTACCGGGAGAGTTGTGACCAGGGGACCCCGGCATGGTGGAGGGACTAGCTCTGTCCTGGTGACCACAGGAAGTAAAGTACATAGAATATCATTAGACCAAACATTTGATTACTTTAGCCATGCATTCTTAAAATATCTCCTTTTTCTTGAAGTGTGTAATCGTTCACTACTTTCCACAGATGTACGTTTTTTTTCTAATCACTTTGGCACATTTTTCAAATGGATGTGGTTTAAATCTTTTTCTTTAACTCTTAGTACAAATGCCAAAACTGATAACACTTGTATTGCCCCATTTTATGTTCAGAACCTTTGATTGAACATTCATTTGAGTTGAACACATCTTTCACCCCTGAGTTAGTCTTGGTTAACCCAGAACTAAAGTCTCACGTAATTGGTCAGCCGCCGTTCTGGGTACATTCATGTTAGGAGATATTAGGAGATGCTAGAACGAGGAGCAGAACCAGAATGTGGAGCTCCTCTCGATATGGGCCGAATGTCCCTTCCCCTTCCGAAATGTGAAAGATGATAACACCTGTGAAATACCCAAACACCAGAACTACTGCTGCTAATTATCCCACTTGGAGCATGTTGAGAAAAATGTCAGTCTCATAGTTTCAGTATTCTTATACAGTACATACGTAGAAGTAACCATCAGATATAGGGGTATTGTAACATGTAGTAGAAGCCTACAGTAAAAAGGTATTGGTGTAGCCTGGTGAGATTTCTGCCCCATGCAACATTGCTCAAGATCCACTTTTCTATATGACGTATTACTGTAACAGCATCCTCATCTAAAATCATCAGCTTACAGCGTATCAACAACATCAAATCACATTTTATTTGTCACATACACATGGTTAGCAGATGTTAATGCGAGTGTAGCGAAATGCTTGTGCTTCTAGTTCCGACCACCATGCAGTAATATCTATCAAGTGTGGTAGTTATTGTTACATATAGGGACAGATATAATACTATATAGAGCAAAGACATATGTAAATTAGACCACAAGAGGAGAAGGCGACTCTTGAGTGCATTTGCCATTCTGGAAAGAACAGGAAACCAAAGATTAACAGACATAAGTATATTACTCAAGGCCATAAGTGCTTAGGGTAAGATAGACATATATTATTTTTAGGACACAAAAGGATCCTGCCACCATTATAATTTAATCAAGAGCGGATATAGGCATTATTGGGCATGAACAAGCAGGAAGCCTGAACTGAAAGATAATGGTGGCAGATGACCTGAGGGAAGTAACTTCATTAACATGTGGGATGGACTCATATGCTGTGTGTGTATAAATACAGAGCCAGTGCTCTGGGAAAGTGTGTGTTCCGCGGACCATCTTTGCTTCTGATATACTTGTATTAAAAGCCTATATTGAATTCACAAGTTATTGTAAGTGTTATATTTTGAAACGATTATCCACCACACAAGTAATCTAACAATTTCACAACAACTACCTTATACACACAAGTGTAAAGGAATGAATAAGAATATGTACATGAAAATATATGGATGAGCGATGACCGAACGGCATAGGCAAGATGCAGTAGATGGTACAGTGTACAGTATATACATATGAGATGAGTAATGTAGGGTATGTAAACATTATATAAAAAGTGGCATTGTTTAAAGTGGCTAGTGATACATTTATTACATCCATTTTTTTTATTATTAAAGTGACTAGAGATTTGAGTGGCAGCAGCCACTCAATGTTAGTGATGGCTGTATAACAGTCTGATGGCCTTGAGATAGAAGCTGTTTTTCAGTCTCTCAGTCCCAGCTTTGATGCACCTGTACTGACCTCGCCTTCTGGATGATAGCGGGGTGAACAGGCAGTGGCTCGGGTGGTTGTTGTCCTTGATGATCTTTTTGGCCTTCCTGTGACATCGGGTGGTGTAGGTGTCCTGGAGGGCAGGTAGTTTGCCCCCGGTGATGCGTTGTGCAGACCTCACTACCCTCTGGAGAGCCTTACGGTTGTGGGCGGAGCAGTTGCCGTACCAGACGGTGATACAGCCCGACAGGATGCTCTCGATTGTGCATCTGTAAAAGTTTGTGAGTGTTTTTGGTGACGCTGTTGCGCCTTCTTCACCACGCTGTCTGTGTGGGTGGACCATTTCAGTTAGTCTATGATGTGAATGCCGAGGAACTTAAAACGTTTCACCTTCTCCACTGCTGTCCCGTCGATGTGGATAGGGGGGTGCTCCCCTTGTTGTTTTCTGATCATCTCTTTTATTTTCCTGACACCACACTCCGAGGGCCCTCACCTCCTCCCTGTAGGCCGTCTCGTCGTTGTTGGTAATCAAGCCTACCACTGTAGTGTCGTCTGCAAACCTGATGATTGAGTTGGAGGCGTGCATGGCCACACAGTCATGGGTGAACAGGGAATACAGGAGAGGGCTGAGAACGCACCCTTGTGGGGCCCCAGTGTTGAGGATCAGCGGGGTGGAGATGTTGTTCCCTACCCTCACCACCAGGGGGCGGCCCACCAGGAAGTCCAGGACCCAGTTGCACAGGGCGGGGTCGAGACCCAGGGTCTCGAGCTTAATGGAGGGTACTATGGTGTTAAATGCTGAGCTGTAGTCGATGAACAGCATTCTTACATAGGTTTTCCTCTTGTCCAGAGGGGTTAGGACAGTGTAGAGTGATTGCGATTGCGTCGTCTGTGGACCTATTGGGGCAGTAAGCAAATTGGAGTGGGTCTAAGGTGTCAGGTAGGGTGGACATGATATGATCCTTGGCTAGTGTCTCAAAGCACTTCAAGATGACGGAAGTGAGTGCAACGGGGCGATAGTCATTTAGCTCAGTTACCTTAGCTTTCTTGGGAACAGGAACAGTGGTGGCCCTCTTGAAGCATGTGGGAACAGCAGACTGGGATAAGCATTGATTGAATATGTCCATAAACACGCCAGCCAGCTGGTCTGCGCATGCTCTGAGGACGCGGCTAGGGATGCCGTCTGGGCCGGCAGCCTTGCGAGGGTTAACACGTTTAAATGTTTTACTCACGTTGGCTGCGGTGAAGGAGAGCCCGTAGGTTTTGGTAGCGGGCTGTGTCGGTGGTAATGTATTGTCCTCAAAGCCAGCAAAGAAGTTGTTTACCTTGTCTGCGAGCAAGACATCGTGTTCCGTGATAGGGCTGGTTTTCTTTTTGTAGTCCGTGATTGACTGTAGACCCTGCCACATACCTCTCGTGTCTGAGCTGTTGAATTGCGACTCTACTTTGTCTTTATACTGACGCTTAGCTTGTTTGATTGCCTTGCGGAGGGAATAGCTACACTGTTTGTATTCGGTCATGTTTCCGGTCGCCTTGCCCTTATTGAAAGCAGTGGTTCGCGCTTTCAGTTTTGCGCGAATGCTGCCATCAATCCACAGTTTCTGGTTGGGGAAGGTTTAATTAGTCGCTGTGGGGACCTGCTAATAAACTCGCTCACCGAATCAGCGTAATCATCAATGTTATTGTCCGACGCTATGCGAAACATATCCCAGTCCACGTGATCGAAGCAGTCTTGAAACGTGGAATCAGATTTGTCGGACCAGCGTTGAACAGACCTGAGCACGGGCGTTTCCTGTTTTAGTTTCTGTCTATAGGCTGGGAGCAACAAAATGGAGTCGTGGTCAGATTTTTCATAAGGAGGGCGGGGGAGGGTTTTGTATGCGTCGCGGAAGTTAAGAGTAACAATGATCCAGGATTTTGCCAGCCCGGGTTGCGCATTCGATACGCTGGTCAAATTTAGGGAGCCTTGTTTTCAGATTAGCCTTGTTAAAATCCCCAGCTACAATAAATGCAGCCTCAGGATATGTGGTTTCCAGTTTACATAGAGTCCAATGAGGTTCTTTCAGGGCCGTCGATGTGTCTGCTTGGGGGGGGGGGGGGGGGGGGATATACACGACTGTGATTATAATCAAAGAGAATTATCTTAGTAGATAATGCGGTCGGCATTTGATTGTAAGGAATTCTAGGTCAGGTGAACAAAAGGACACCCCCACCCTTCTTCTTACCAGAGAGACGTTTGTTTCAGTCAGCGCGATGTGTGAAGAAACCAGGTGGCTGTACCGACTCTGATAACGTATCCCGAGTCAGCCATGTTTCCGTGAAACAAAGAACGTTACAATCTCTGATGTCTCTCTGAAAGGCAACCCTTGCTCGGATTTCGTCTACCTTGTTGTCAAGAGACTGGACATTGGCGAGTAGTATACTCGGGAGCGGTGCGCCCGTCTACGGAGCCTGACCAGAAGACCGCTCCGTCTGCCCCTTCTGCGGCGCCGTTGTTTTGGGTCGCCGGCTTGGATCCGATCCATTGTCCTGGGTGGTGGACCAAACAGAGGATCCGCTTCGGGAAAGTCGTATTCCTGGTCGTAATGTTGGTAAGTTGACGTTGCTCTTATATCCAATAGTTCTTCCCGGCTGTATGTAATAAAACTTCAGATTTCCTGAGGTAACAATGTAAGAAATAATACATTAAAAAACAAAATACTGCATAGTTTCCTAAGAACGCGAAGCGAGGCAGCCATCTCTGTCGGCGCCGGAACATTCAGATAATGAGTGGAATAAACTACAATTTACCAGCCAAGTATTTCAGCAGTACATTGTACACTACACCATCATTTGAAATGGTATCACAAAGTGACCCACTTTGCCCTACTGGCTAAAGAAGGATGATGTAGTATTTACAGCCATATCCATAAATTATTTGGTTTTACCTTAACCCTAAATTAAATGAATGTCAATTTATACAGTTTTCAAACTGTATGTAAACTCGACACTATACAATTTTGGTTTTGTAATTCAGTTTCTAGCAATTTGATTAAAAGATAGTTAAATGAATTGTTAACAAATGACAGGAAAATATTTTCAAAAGTAATCAATATGTTTTATACCAGTCATTTCCTTTCAAATCAGTGAATGGAAGTGAAAAAGTGCACACTTTAGGAGGATGGAAAGACAATTAGGGATTCGGTAACATAGTATCTAGGTAGAAGTGGAGCTAGTGTAATCAATCTGAAATGGCTAGCTAGTTAGCGGTGGTGCGTGCTAATAGCGTTTCAATCAGTGACGTCACTCGCTCTGAGACCTTGAAGTAGTGGTTCCCCTTGCTCTGCAAGAGCCGCGGCTTTTGTGGAGCGATGGGTAACGACGCTTCGTGGGAGGCAGTTGATGTGTGCAGAGGGTCCCTGGTTCGAGGCGAGGGACGGACAAAAGTTATACTGTTACACTAGCGTGAGGACCATGTGTGCCAGAAAACAAAATCAATACATGTAAGCCTACCAAAAAAACATTATGTAACACGATAAAGAAATTGCTCCACCATTTCCTGGTTGCTACATTTTTTATAGTTCACCTAATTTCAGTTTGTGACAAAACAAGCAAGTATAGTGTATAGAATCATTGCAGCATCTAAACTGCTTTTAAATATACACTGCTCAAAAAATAAAGGGAACACTAAAATAACACATCCTAGATCTGAATGAATTAAATATTCTTATTAAATACTTTTTTCTTTACATTGTTGAATGTGCTGACAACAAAATCACACAAAAATGATCAATGATAATCAAATTTATCAACCCATGGAGGTCTGGATTTGGAGTCACACTCAAAATTAAAGTGGAAAACCACACTACAGGCTGATCCAACTTTGATGTAATGTCCTTAAAACAAGTCAAAATGAGGCTCAGTAGTGTGTGTGGCCTCCACGTGCCTGTATGACCTCCCTACAACGCCTGGGCATGCTCCTGATGAGGTGGCGGATGGTCTCCTGAGGGATCTCCTCCCAGACCTGGACTAAAGCATCCGCCAACTCCTGGACAGTCTGTGTTGCAACGTGGCGTTGGTGGATGGAGCGAGACATGATGTCCCAGATGTGCTCAATTGGATTCAGGTCTGGGGAACTGGCGGGCCAGTCCATAGCATCAATGCCTTCCTCTTGCAGGAACTGCTGACACACTCCAGCCACATGAGGTCTAGCATTGTCTTGCATTAGGAGGAACCCAGGGCCAACCGCACCAGCATATGGTCTCACAAGGGGTCTGAGGATCTCATCTCGGTACCTAATGGCAGTCAGGCTACCTCTGGCGAGCACATGGAGGGCTGTGCGGCCCCCCAAAGAAATGCCACCCCACACCATGACTGACCCACCTCCAAATCGGTCATGCTGGAGGATGTTGCAGGCAGCAGAACGTTCTCCACGGCGTCTCCAGACTCTGTCACGTCTGTCACATGTGCTCAGTGTGAACCTGCTTTCATCTGTGAAGAGCACAGGGCGCCAGTGGCGAATTTGCCAATCTTGGTGTTCTCTGGCAAATGCCAAACGTCCTGCACGGTGTTGGGCTGTAAGCACAACTCTCACCTGTGGACGTCGGGCCCTCATGGAGTCTGTTTCTGACCGTTTGAGCAGACACATGCACATTTGTGGCCTCCTGGAGGTCATTTTGCAGGGCTCTGGCAGTGCTCCTCCTGCTCCTCCTTGCACAAAGGCGGAGGTAGCGGTCCTGCTGCTGGGTTGTTGCCCTCCTATGGCCTCCTCCACGTCTCCTGATGTACTGGCCTGTCTCCTGGTAGCGCCTCCATGCTCTGGACACTACGCTGACAGACACAGCAAACCTTCTTGCCACAGCTCGCATTGATGTGCCATCCTGGATGAGCTGCACTACCTGAGCCACTTGTGTGGGTTGTAGACTCCGTCTCATGCTACCACTAGAGTGAAAGCACCGCCAGCAATCAAAGTAACCAAAACATCAGCCAGGAAGCATAGGAACTGAGAAGTGGTCTGTGGTCACCACCTGCAGAACCACTCCTTTATTGGGGGTGTCTTGCTAATTGCCTATAATTTCCACCTGTTTTCTATTCCATTTGCACAACAGCATGTGAAATGTATTGTCAATCAGTGTTGCTTCCTAAGTGGACAGTTTGATTTCACAGAAGTGTGATTGACTTGGAGTTACATTGTGTTGTTTAAGTGTTCCCTTTATTTTTTTGAGCAGTGTATTTTCCATAACCCAAAATATTGTATTTTCAGCTGTTCGAAGCTTGTGTACAAAACCAAAAGTAAAAAGAATACAAATCAGTTTGCCACACATGAAATCAATCAATAATTTCTTAATTTCATCACACAGACGAGTCATTCATGCTTTGAAATGCAATCAAGCATTTTAGTTTTAAAACAAAGTAATAAAGGGAGCTTTGTATAATTAGCCTAAACAATAACTAAACGGCAATTTACTAACTGTTTTTAGTCTTTGCTGTAATAAAAGCTTAATATATTGTTCTTTAGAATAGACTCTGGTACACTTATAGCTGATTTTAGTTGACTTTATTCAAAGACATAGGGTGTGTCTATATATGGGAAAAATACACGTTGACATTTCAACCAATCGATTGGTCGAAAAAACAGACTACTCTCGGTCGACCAAGATATTTTTAGCCAGGGACTTACATAACTCCAAATACAGGTGTGCCAAGCTTGTAGTGTCATACCCAAGACTCAACGCTGTAATCGCTGCCAAAGGTGCTTCAAAGTACTGAGTAAAGGGTCAGAATACTAAATAAAGTATATTTATTTTTTATACATTTGCAAAAATGTCAAAAACCTGTTTTCACTTGGTCATTATGGGGTATAGTGTGTTGATTGATGAGTCAATAAACATTAAATTAATTTTAGAATAAGGCTGTAACGTAACAAAATGTGGGAAAAAAGTGAAGGGGGTCGGAATACTTTACAAATGCACTGTAGCTACCATAAAGTGACCATTTGATTGAAAAAACATCGTATTGACTAAGTTTGTAGCTCCAACAGATTCTCACTTCCACGTGCACATTGTCGTCCATTAGCAACCAACGATGAGCTCCTTTTTTGTAGCATTTCTGACATATTTTCAGCCGGATCTCCGAGTTATATTCAAACGGGTCAGTAACTCTGTTGCTCTGGAACAATACAGTTACTATTAGCTAAAATTAGCTTATTTGCCCAAAGTCCAGCAGCTAGCCTCTGTAGCTAGCTAGGTAACACCAGTCAGCTGAAAGCTAGCTAGCTAATGAACGGGCAAAGAAAGGTAGCTAGCTATATTTGTTTATGGGAGGTTTGATACACATATAACAAAGCCATTCGGCAGGTAAAGCCAGGCAACAACAGCTGACCTAGACACATAAGGAAGCTAATGATAGCTAATTCACTTCCAAATGTCAGTCCTAAATTTTTCCACAAAACATAGCTAGCTAGCTAACTACATCAGTTCAAAACCAACACCAAACGTTGGGCAAATTGCCACGCTGCTAGCTTATGCAATGCAATTGCAATTGGCTTTTGCAACACTAGCTAGTTCTATAGTCCAAGCTATGGTAAGAGCTAGGCATTTGACAGGCTTCATTCTTTTTACAGCTCCGATCTGGATGGGGGACTAGTCCATGTGTAGGATATTTGTCAACAACTCTGCAGTGCACGCTGTTCCAGCTGTGTGGTGCTTGGTTTGGGGAACGGGGCTAATGCCCCCGAAACCACCGAGGTAAAGTTGGTTTTATATTCGGACTTCGACGGACATTCGACAGACATTCGACAAAAGTCATTTGAATTCACCATTTGTCACAGAAACATCAAACTATGTATGATGTATTCTATAAATGTCTAACATACGTTTACAACATTGGTTTTGAGGAAAAAGTCAAGGTTTGATAGAAATACATAATAAATAAAATGCCATTTAAAGCGGTATAAATTAATAACGTTTTCACTGATTATGACAGAATCATCAAACTAGGTATGATTTATTCTATAAATGTCTAGTATACTTTTACAACCTTTGTTTGGAGGAAACATGCCAGTTTTGATTTGATAGAGGGCATGTAGTCTGTCTATATTTATATATTACCATGGGTATTGAAAGATACTAGAGGGTGGATAACAAAAAATCCACTACTATAAGAAGTGGACAGTACATGTTTTGTTGTTGGGCTAAATGTTTACATTATGATTTGTCTCTGAACTGTATGTGAACCCCTCTGCAATCTACTGGCACTAATCATTAAAACCTAGGACTTCAACCAGGCATAAAAATGTGGTCCTCTTTTTTTTCTTCCAGTCTTCAATATGAAGCAAGACTGCTCAATGTGTGCTTTGCATCATCCAGAGAAAACTGAAGGTCATCTGACCAACTGGGTTTGTCTTTGTGTAATATAACAGTAGGCTCATGTAGTTTCATCCTTCAAGACATTTAGAAGTATGAAACTTTGTCTTGAAACTTTATTGTAATGTTTGATATTACAAAATTAAAGTGTGATACTTTTTTTCCCAAAATGTCTGCCTTTATGACTATACGATTTATATTGCCTGAATACTCAACGATGATTAACTTCTGTCAGGGTTGTGGTCAAATGCATGTCATTTAAAGTCAATTTAGCAATTGAACAAAAATCCAATTCAATTTAAAAATGTTCCTGATTGCAAAAGCATGTAACATAATTTGGGTATTCCAGAACTGTAATTTACATGTAAATAAACATAACCCTGTTTTATGTTTTTAATACTGCAGATAGAATGCTCTGTGTGCCAGAGATGGTACCATTCAGCTTGTCTGGGGATGACAAAGAAGGACTTCAACAAAGCCAAAATAGAAAATGATTGGAAGGGGCCTCTTTGCTGTTAAATTAGAGACATATAAATACATAACTGTTGTGCCTTTTAACTACTTTAAAATGTGGAACTGTTGCACTAAAAATGCAAACTGTCACGTTCTGACCATAGTTCTTGTGTGTTTACCTTGTTTTAGTGTTGGTCAGGACGTGAGCTGGGTGGGCATTCTATGTTTTGTGTTTCTATGTGGGGATTGTCGTTTGGCCTGATATGGTTCTCAATCAGAGGCAGGTGTTTGTCATTGTCTCTGATTGGGAACCATATTAAGGTAGCCTGTTTTGTGTTGGGATTTTGTGGGTGGTTGTCTTCTGTCTTTGTGTTCTCTGCACCAGATAGGACTGTTTCGGTTTTGCCACGTTTGTTATTTTGTAGTTTGTATTCGTGTTCTTCGTTGTCGTCTTCAATAAATAGAAGAATGTATTCTAACCACACTGCGTCTTGGTCCGATCCCTGCTACACCTCCTCTTCAGACGAAGAGGAGGAAGGCAACCGTTACACAAACATTGATTTGGCATACAATTTAAGATTGTAAACATTGTCTGACTTCATATAGAACAAATTGCACTTGAAATTAACATTTCTTTAAAGTTATTGCAAATAAATGCATATTTTTCACTTTTTTCTCCGACAATCACTGAATTAGTTATTGAATTCTTCATCTTTAATATATATATATTTGAGATTTTATGTATTTCTATCAAATCAAAAGTGGAATTATTCCTCAAAACAAAGGTTGTAAAAGTATGCTTGACATTTATAGAATAAATCATATCTAGTTTGATGATTCTGTGACAAACGGTGAATAAGTTATTGATTTATACCGCTTTAAAATGGCTTTTGGCGAATGTCTGTTGAATGCCCAAATATAAAACCAACTTTAGCTCGGTCCCGAAACCCTGATTATATAAATCTATAGGATGCACAACTGCAACACTTTAGGCTAGAGGCCAGCTGTAATAGGGACAAGGAAGATAAGCCTCTATTGTACATGGGGATTTCTTTGTTTAGTATCAATGGCTGAGTTATATGACCTTAAGGTACACAACCTTTAATTCAATGACAACCATTTTCCTTAGCTTTCAATGGGAAGTGAGACCGTCACAATTAATTGAGCTATTCACCTAGTGAAAGCTGGAGACAATTACCTTTGACTATCCATGGTCAATTCTAAACATACTTCAACAGTTAGTTCAAAACTGATTTTAGCTATTAGAGTGCAACAGCCAACAGACTGTATATTCTCATTTTAATCTGACGTCTAGAATTTGTAACAGAAATTCTGAATCCAGATGTCTTTGTTCCAATGTTTTTTCAAGTTCAAATGTAACAAACGATATATCAAAACTATTTTATTTTAGACATATATGATATTGGGATTACTCTGAATATCACACATGGACATTTCCTATGGCCGGATATGGAATCATTCAATATCCTGAGGTATGTGACACCCTATTTTCTCTCTTCATGTTGATCAATACTGACTGTATACATTGCATATCTGTGTTTCCTCAGCACATTCAAGACATGAAGCTTCTCTTGTTTGAGGTCCATATATTAATCTTGATATGCTGAAAATAAGGAGAATTTCTGAGTTTTCAGCAAAGGCTCAATAATTAGACAAATATGAAATTCATTATTTTATTCAAATAATTTCTGGATTCCCTCCTGATATCATACATGGTATGGCCAGATATTGACTCATTATATATCATGAGATGGGCCTATGAGGACATCTTATTTTCTCAATATGATGACAAATACTGACAGTAGGCCTACATGGTATATTTTCTCAGCACATACAATGCATATGCTCTTGACTGAGGTCTACATCAGGATCTTGATATGCTAAATAAGGACCATTTCTGATGCTTATTTGCGCTGAGAACACGCTCAATAATTTGACTAATATTAACTCCATACCATTCTTCGACACTAGCTATAATTGTTGTATTACCTCTGCTTAAAGACCCGGGAAAACACAAGCTAAAAGCACCATAACTGGTAGCCTGGCAACAATAATCACCTATTTTCAACTGCCTTTTTAATTTGGGCGCCACAAATTAGTGTGTAAACGGTGTGTGTGGTCAAACTGACACCTCAAAGAAGTTAACCGGTGCCTTCAAAGCCTCTCAATGGCCAATATATAGCATCAGCAATCCAGGGTTTATATACATCACTGGTGTTGCCGATGCCTAATTATTTCTCCCTGGTTCTGACTTGACCTGCTGCTGGTTGCGCATTGCCTTGTATCATCAATCTGTGTGCGATGAGCTAGTAGGCTACTTGGCTGAAATTACCACCATGGTTTCTTTTGTCCTGCTGTTCAAATCGAACTCATGGATGTGGAAGATCACACGTGAAAACTGGATCTAGACATTTTATACACCACAATAGGTATACTTTTAATAAAAGTCAACCAAACTTACCCGATCCATCGTGGAAGCTGACGTTACTGTAATCTTTAAAAAAATAAAAATAAATAAACCACGCTAAATGTGTACGCTACCGTTACTTTCTTTGTCACAACGTTCAGATAAAGAAAAGCTCGACCACAACTTTATAAATATCAAAACTCCATTTTAGTTGTGACAAATGAGCGTCTCATGTAGACTAATTTTATACTAGAAACATCCTGCAAAAGCCTGTGAAATGTATTTGGATTGAGGATGGTAACAAAGTACTTCCTGTTGATGCTTTTCAGCTTCTTCTGTGGTGTTTAAGAGGTGCCGCCACCTACTGTACAATGTAGGTGCCGCCACCACCTACATCAACATCTCTCTTCAAGTGGGTGAGGCGGTTTAGGGAGTCATTATGCTAGAAAATACTTTTGTATTATATCATGAATCTATTTAAACTGTACATTACATGTTTCACTGTTTTAGAATCATCCTGAATGATAGTAAATGCATTATGTCCACGTGTGGTTGTATTGTTTTTATATTTGCAAATAAAATCTAAAATCACAAATCTAAGGTATTTATAGAAACAACAAAAACATCTTGGTTAGAGAAATTCTTTGCTATTGTCTTTCCAATTAGCTCATGGCTAGATGCCTTTATAGGGCGTGTAGCGGTTCTCTGAAAGGAAGACGCAAAAGCGTCCCGCCATGGGCTTAAAGCGGTCTTAGGGGTGCAGACTAAGAAACTTCTATTCGATCAAATAAACCTCACATAGCAAATAAGCCATTCGTTTTTTGATTGACCAAATTCAACACATTTTCATTGACCTCCACACAAAAACTCCTTGCCTGGTGGAGCGAAAAAACGTCACCTGCTGGAAGGCGACAGATTTTCCCTCGAGTTGGGCCTCTCTCTTTGCCTCTTCTCTGACTCATGAGCGTCCACATATTTTTTATTGGCTGAGGCCCAGTAAGTGTCCTCGTAAATAAATACCGATTAGCGCTGCGCCATCCTTGCGGTGAAACAGTAAAGTCCGATGTATGTTCAATCTGACATCTGCAGTGGCCATACAGCATTTACGGCGATGCAACCTTGGCAGAAGTCAGGACATTCATACTTGCTGCGCTTCACGGAGCAGAGCTGTTGTGAAGGAAGGGGTCTTCTTCTTCTTTGGTATTATGACGGTCTGCAAACAATTGTTATAGATGCACGACTCCAAATGATTTGCCTATTTATCAGCCTACTATTCCGTAATGAATAGAAATAATGATAACAGGGCAGAAATTCCTTACACTTTCTGTATATGTTCATACAAGTGACCACAGGAAACTTCTTTGATCAGAGGTTAGTTTGTTTAATAAGGTTTGCAACCCGGAGTTTACACTTACAGCAATTTACAAACAAGACACTCAGTTGTCAAGATGGTGTTTTCTCTTTGTATCCCATACTATGGTTCACCCCGCCCAGGGAGACATACCTGCTGCTCGTTATCCCACTTGGAGCATGTTGAGAAAAATGTCAGTCTCATAGTTTCAGTATTCTTATACAGTACATACATAGAAGAAACCATCAGATATAGGGGTATTGTAACATGTAGTAGAAACCTACAGTAAAAAGGTATTGGTGTAGCCTGGTGAGATTTCTGCTCCATGCAACATTGCTCAAGATCCACTTTTCTATGTGACTTGTTACTGTAACAGCAGCCACATCTAAAAATCAACAACATTCAGATAATGAGTGGAATAAACTGTAATTTCACACCCAAGTATTTCTACACCATCATTTCAAATTTCATATTTTTTTTAATACTGTACGTAAACTTGACACTTTTTAATTTTGCTTTCGTAATTCAGTTTTTAGCAGTTTGATTAAATGATAGTTAAATGTATTGTTAACAAATGACAGGAACATCGTTTTACTTACAGTTACGAAAATCTACAACATATTTATGAAAATTGTACCAAAGAGAAAAAAAACGGCATTGGATTGGTGGAGTCATGGGCTAGTGGGAGAATCCACCATATGTTTCATAACAGCCATTTCCTTTCAAATCAGTTAAGGGATAGTGAACAAGTGCACAGTTAGGGAGGACAGAAAGATAACTAGGGATTCTCGTATCGTCTGAGATTCCCAAAGATTGGAAAGCTGCCGCGGTCATCCCCCTCTTCAAAGGGGGTGACACTCTAGACGCAAACTGCTACAGACCTATATCTATCCTACCCTGTCTTTCTAAGGTCTTCGAAAGCCAAGTTAACAAACAGATTACCGACCCTTTCGAATCCCACCGTACCTTCTCCACTATGCAATCTGGTTTCAGAGCTGGTCATGGGTTGACCTCAGCCACGCTCAAGGTTCTAAACGACATCATAACCGCCATCGATAAGAGACATTACTGTGCAGCCGTATTCATCGACCTGGCCAAGGCTTTCGACTCTGTCGATCACCACATTCTTATTGGCAGACTCGACAGCCTTGGTTTTTCAAATGACTGCCTCGCCTGGTTTACCAACTACTTCTCTGATAGAGTTCAGTGTGTCAAATCGGAGGGCCTGTTGTCCGGACCTCTGGCAGTCTCTATGGGTGTGCCACAGGGTTAAATTCTCGGGCCGACTCTCTTCTCTGTATACATCAGTGATGTTGCTCTTGCTGCTGGTGATTCTCTGATCCACCTCTACGCAGACAACACCATTCTGTATACTTCTGGCCCCTCTTTGGACACTGTGTTAACTAACCTCCAGACGAGCTTGAATGCCATACAACTCTCCTTCCGTGGCCTCCAACTGCTCTTAAACGCAAGTAAAACTAAATGCATGCTATTCAATCGATCACTGCCCGCACCTGCTCGCCCGTCCAGCATCACAGCTGAATATGAAAGAGGTTTGAATACAATGAAACAGATGAAAACTGATTGGTGGTCCAACCTAAAGTCTGATACACTGTCAGATCTCCTTATGGTCCAGCTGTCCTCTCCAGAGATCAGGGAGTATGATCCGATAAAAGCTGTGATGCTGTGGCACCGGGACTCTGTCAGGAGCAGGAGGCCAGACTTCATGGACCGTGCAAAGAGGGTGATTGTGGTAGAGAGTGAGGAGTCTGAGGTTTAAGTTGATTACAATTAGTAAGCATCTGATAGGTTTACAAAACCTTCAAATTTACTTTTGTTTGATCCTTAAGTACATTTAATAGCAAGTACTTCAGTAGAATATTGAGTTCAAGACTTCTTCAGTTGTATTCATTACTCTGGACGGCTCTGACTTAGAATACGTGGACATCTACAAATACCTGGGTGTCTTGTTAGACTGTAAACTCTCCTTCCAGACTCACATAAAACATCTCCAATCCAAAATTAAATCTAGAATCGGCTTCCTATATCACAACAAAGCATCCTTCACTCATGCTGCCAAACATACCCTCGTAAAACTGACCATCCTACCGATCCTCGACTTCGGTGATGCCATCTATAAAATAGCCTCCAACACTCTACTCAACAAACTGGTGCAGTCTATCACAGTGCCATCCGTTTTGTCAACAAAGCCCCATACACTACCCACCATTGCGACCTGTACGCTCTCGTTGGTTGGCCCTCGCTTCATACTCGTCGCCAAACCCACTGGCTACAGGTTATCTACAAGTCTCTGCTAGGTAAAGCCCCGCCTTATCTCAGCTCACTGGTCACCATAGCAGCACCCACTCGTAGCACGCGCTCCAGCAGGTATATCTCACTGGTCACCCCCAATGCCAATTCCTCCTTTGGCCGCCTCTCCTTCCAGTTCTTTGCTGCCAATGACTGGAACGAACTGCAAAAATCTCTGAAGCTGGAGACTCATATCTCCCTCACTAGCTTTAAGCACCAGCTGTCAGAGCAGCTCACAGATCACTGCACCTGTACATACCCATCTGTAAATAGCCCATCTATCTACCTACCTCATCCCATACTGTATTTATTTATTTATCTTGCTCCTTTGCACCCCAGTATCTCTACTTGCACATCCATCTTCTGCACATCCACCATTCCATTGTTTAATTGCTATATTGTAATTACTTCGCCACCATGGCCTATTTATTGCCATAACTTACCTCATTTGCACTCACTGTATGTAGACTTTTTGTTTTCTTTTTTTCTACTGTATTATTGACTGTATGTTTTGTTTATTCCATGTGTAAATATGTGTTGTTGTATGTGTCGGATTGCTTTGCTTTATCTTGGCCAGGTCGCAGTTGCAAATGAGAACTTGTTCTCAACTAGCCTACCTGGTTAAATAAAGGTGAAATAAATAAAAAAAAATGTTTAAAAAAAAATCCTTAACATATTATGTAGGCAGAATTGGAGCTTGCGTGAGTGCCTGTTCCTGCAGATACAAAGAAACATGATGTAGACCTACCATTATTTAACACTATAAAATATTATGTAACACCATAAAACATGCAACACTATAATGACATATTTAACACTATAAAACATATGATTAAATTAAATGCTGGAATTGGTCTGAGCTGTTGTTGCTTATTTTATAAAGCAAAGTACCCTACGGCTGTCTGTCACTAAACCTCCTTGAGGGGACCCCTGGGACTGGTTGGCTGCAGGTGGGGGAAGGACCAGGGTCTTCACAATGATTTATTTATTGAGTTTAATAGTTTAAATTAAGTTAACACACTGCTTTAATACTTACGAGACCATCGTGATTAATTGACCAAATGATTTTGTCTTGCAGTAATGTGGTCCCTGCCTGTATTTCCTTAAACCTTTGTTTTAGCAATGCATGCTACTGAGAAAATATATATTTCATAACATATTCTCTTGCCCCCATTAGCCCCCACCCCTAGTGCTGCACCACTGGAATGGCAGTGCATGGCAGAGTTGTTGACAAATATCCAACACATGGGCTAGTCCAGCATCCAGATCGGAGCTGTAAAAACAATCAAGCCGGTCAATTGGCAAAGTTCTTAGTTTGGCACTGTTGATCTGCACAGATTTAGATTAACATTTTAAATTAGACAGGAGAAGGAGCATATTCTAATTTATTCTGGATGTTTGAAAATGAGTTTGTTCTGATGCTAGCCAGCATGCATTTGCTCACTGCAGTGCACAACGTGCTGTTTACGTGTATTTGTTTTCTCCGCTACAGTTTGAGTTGTGTCCTGTCTGACAGTGAAATATGGCTAGCTCTAAATATAGCTTGGTCTATGGAGTAGCTAGCTAGCGAGTGTTGCAAAAATCTATTACATTGCATGCATTGTAAGGTAGCAGCGTGTCATTTTGGTTTTGAACTGATGTAGCCATGTTTTGTGCAAAAATATAGGACTGTCATTTGGATGTGAACTAGCTATCGTTAGCCAGCTTCTGTGTCGATGTCAGCTATTGTTGTCTGGATCAGGACAATGGCTGAAGTTGTTGTTTGTGTAACAAAACTTCCATAAACCATTACAGCTAGCTACCTTTCTTTGCCTGTAGGTTAGCTAGCAGCTTTCAGCTGACTGTTGTTAGCTAGCTACAGAGGCTAGCTGGACTTTGGACAAGCAAGCTAATGTTAGCTAATAGCTGCAGTATTGTTGCCAAGCATCCAAGTTGCTGACCAGGTTAGATAGATTTGGCTGAAAATATGTTAGCATTGTCACAAAAAAGGTAGCACATTGTTGGGTCTTAATGGACATAAATGTGCACGTGAGAGTGATAAATGATCAAATGTAATAAAACCTGTTCCACCCAAAAAGTTATTCAAACTTTTTAATTCCAATCATCACTTTATGGAAGCTACAGTGTGAGGATTGAAAATATGCTTGGCCTATAATGGGGGTGTCTGTGTGTGTGTGTGCTGGAAGTAACATTTCGCCCCAGATAGTGTGCTGAGAAGCTGTGGTTAACCTTGAGCGGGAACAGTATGTTTTCTATGCAGGTGTAAATAGCTCAACAATGTTGCAGAACTGTCTGACCTCAGTTTCTAGGGTGTGGGCGTGTAATCTACACAGCAACAGCACCGGACAGTTGGAGCGCCAGGGGCTGGGACCAGCCTGTGCGCCAACGATAGGTTGAGTGAGTCTCGACCACGCTCAGCCTCTACTTTGACAGGCCAGCTCAGAAGCGGGAACTAACTCTGTCTTAGTATATAAGAAGAACTCTGTATGAATAAGTTAGTTCTCTGTTTACCCTGCGTGGTGATACAGTGAACCCGTATATACGAAAATTGCATTTACCATTTATCGCTTGTGTTAAATAAAAATACTTAAAGTATATTCGGTGACTCTGAATCACATTTTATCCTGATACCAGATTCGATTGACGCAACCCTTTACAATAGTGCCATTTTAATCCAAAGCAATACTTTTAGCAAAGTAGGCACAGAAAATACTGAACACTCACGAATACAATATAAGGGAATCTAAAACAATAAAATAGAAAATAATAATTGTCCAAATATATATTTTTTGCCAGTGTGTAGTGAGATGAGCATCTCACAATTACTTCAAAAATAGTAATAATTTGAAAAGGGGCTATTAACTAGCTGGCCTGGCGCATCGTTGCCCGTGAATGGAGGTTACTAGGCTAGCGAGCAAGCATCTTAGCCAGGTAGCCTTGGACAACAAAAAACGAAAAGCGTGTACTGTATGACAGAGTCCTAGACCGTTCAGGGAACATAAGTTGGGACACACAACATGTTTTCTTTCTTCTACTTGCACGCACACACAGAAATCAGTACCATGGATAGACACATCATATTTAGCTTAGGTTGATGGGACTAAATCGTTTTGGCAGGGGCGCAACTTTGGTTTTAGAAGTGTGTGTGTGTGTGTGTGGGGGGGGGGGGCATAATAATTTACATTCTTTATCCAAATACACACTACAAACAGCCTACTCGACCTCTTGGAGGCATCCGCACGGTCCTAAAGCACACCGTTGCCACATTTAGTATCACATTCCAATGATAAAACTAGGGGGGTCAAAGATGCAATTTCAGAATGTGGGGGGCATGTACACTCCATCCCAGTGAAAGTTGTACCCCTGGTTTTTGGTATATTTTAGTTGTCACTGTAGAAGACTAAAATAGATGATGTTGAAATGGTGCTTGAACAGTGGAGGCAGCACCTGTTTCCTTTTTGACTTGAGGTAACTCTAAATCAATAGTTGTTTAGTATTCAGAAAACATTCACTTGCTTGACCGTTCTGAAGGTCATGTAACTGTTACATGCAACATTCTTTTGTGAACTTAACAGGACAGATGTTGCTCTCTAGTTTTATGATGTAACAAAGGTGTGGTTGAATGTATTCTGCCACTGTCTTGTCAGCTGTGTCAAGGCATATGAACTAACAGGTTATAACAACGCAATTATCACAACATGTAATATGGCAATTTTTTCTGGTTTGGCTTCCCTGGTGTTTTTACCTACACACCGCTACTGCAAGGTGTAGGCTTGGCCTCATTATTTCTCCATGGTTCTGACTTTAGCTGCTTGTTGCGCATTGCCTTGTATCAATCTGTGTACTTTAGGCTAGTATGCTACTTTGCTGAAGAACAAAATATCCCACATTTTAATTACCACCATTTTTTATTTTGTCCAACTGTTCAAATGGAACGAATGGTATGTGTTCCTTATATAATGACAAACCGGGGCGTAGGTTTAACTACTTTTAATGAACATATACTTCAGCTAGAAAACTCCATGTTTAGCCATGCAAGGCATTCTTTAACCATCTCCCGCGCCCGCATAGCCTGCTGGGTAACGTAGTCTAAATGTTATTAACACATAACAACACAGTATGGAAGATCAAAGATTAAGACTAGACATGTTATACACCACAGTAGGAATACTGTTAATAAGTCAACATAACTTACCCGATCCATCGTTGAAGCCGTTCTTTCTTTAGCGTTTCTTCAAATATAAAAAAACGTGACAGTAAATCTGTAGCTAGTTTACACTAGTTACTTCCTTGTCACAGCGTTCAGATAAAGCTAGACCAAAACAAACGTAAATTTAAATATCAACACTCGACTTACGTTGTGACAAATATATGTCTGATGTAGCCTAATCCTACTTAAGAAAGACCCTGGATAAGATTTTAATATATTAAACGAAATTAAACATCCAACACCCTATTCACCAAGAATACTGATGTCTGTTATCGTCTACCTCCACCCGAGTATTTTGGAACAATGTCCTCTTCCGAGATTCCAGATAGTTTTAATTGTCTGAGGCCCAGTAAGTGTAGCCTATAAAATACCAGACAAATTACAGGCCTATAAAATACCAGACAAATTACAGCCCTATAAAATACCAGACAAATTACAGCTATACGTGCTGCGAACCATGCAGCATTTACAGCAATGCGACCTCCGAAGTAGTCAGTGTTACAAGCATTTCGCTACATCCGCTATAACATCTGCTAAACACAAGTATGTGACCAATAAAATTTGATTGATTTATAATTCTTCCGCTTTACAGACCAGATCCAGAGATGTTGAGAAGGAAGTGGTCTTCATCTTTAATCTCTAGTATTATGGCGGTCCGCAAACAATGACTGTAGGTGCATGCCCCCACCTAGTGTGTTGGCTGTGTATCAGCCTACTATTCTGTAGTATGAATTCATTGTACTTTGTGAAAAACCAACTAACCCTACACCCATTAAAAAATCATTATTCCACTACTTTGGCCCTCTGATTCAACACCAGGCCATAAGCCTGGGAGGACAGGATATTATCCTTCAAAACACCTTGTAACTCTGCAGTAAAATATTGTACACCCAAGTACTTCTCAACAGCTGCCACCGCAACATCTATCCACTGTGTTTTACATTCTATTCCTGCGGTACAGTTGACAACCATGGCCATGAACTTGGCCAAAACTTACTGAAGCATGTTATTCCTATCACTCTCTATTGACCTCAGCCTAATTACAGGGATCCTCTCAGGATCCTTCACCCTGGACCCATCTTCCTCTACTACTCTCTTCACTGCCTCAGCATACAATACCTTCTCCACTACTGTGATCCTGGTAACCTCAACCTGTCTTTCTCTCACCGGACACATCTGATCTCCAGCACCATGTGTACCCCTACAGTTTACACATGTAACAGTATAACTTTACGTCGTCCCCTCGCCCCGACACGGGCGCGAACCAGGGACCCTCTGCACACATCAACAACAGTCACCCACGAAGCATCGTTACCCATCGCTCCACAAAGGCCGCGGCCCTTGCAGAGCAAGGGGCAACACTACTTAAGTCTCAGAGCAAGTGACGTAACTGATTGAAATGCTACTAGCGCGCACCCGCTAACTAGCTAGCCATTTCACATCCGTTACACTCACCCCCCTTTCAACCTCCTCCTTTTCCGCAGCAACCAGTGATCCGGGTCAACAGCATCAATGTAACAGTATAACTTTAGTACGTCCCCTCGCCCCGACACGGGCGCGAACCAGGGATCCTCTGCACACATCAACAACGGTCGCCCACGAAGCATCGTTACCCATCGCTCCACAAAGGCCACGGCCCTTGCAGAGCAAGGGGCAACACTACTTAAGTCTCAGAGCAAGTGACGTAACTGATTGAAATGCTACTAGCGCGCACCCGCTAACTAGCTAGCCATTTCACATCCGTTACACACACACAACTTTTTACATCAATACTACACATTCCTTTCTCTCAGGTCCTCCTGCACACTTCTCACATCTAGGAATCTCCCTGCTACACTGCTGGAAGGAAGTAGTCAAGGAAGGGAGTTTGTGTTTATACAGGAAGTACTGCCCCCACTTACCGTCAACCAATCATGTCAATGTTGAGCTAAATTGAGCTTTAGATCTCGCTAGCTTGTAGAATTAAAACAAATAAATGAGTTACCTTTGGCTCGTTCATCCATCCCAATGGGAAACATTTGGGTTTTGGGATAAATACCGAAAATAAGATAAGCACAGGCTAAGATCTTATACGTTTTGTTCTATGAGATAATAGCAGTCAGTTAATATGACCTTTATGAATTATGAAGACTTTGTGATTTATATGCTTTTTTTATTACATAAATTCTTCAACATTCACAAGAAGTGACGTTAGCTGATAAAGATTGTAGAACAAAACCTATAAGATATCCTAAACCTGTGTTTACGACAGACCTTATTTTTGGCATTTATCCAAACACCCTATAAAAACGGCATACATTTTCCCCATAGGCTTTGCCCAGCGAACCATGGCAAAACTAGTGCCGAAAATAGATGCCATTACTAATTCTCTCTATAGAGCCCCACAGTGTACGAGTCATAATACCCACAAAACCTAGTGGTCGAACAGGGAAATGGTTCCAATTGTTTTCCACCATTCATTTTTCACAAAGGGGATTTTCCATAGGCTTACCCTGGCGAGACATTTTGATATTCTTGTAAATCTCTATTGGACAAGGTGACTTCTATCAATATAGTCGTCTCTATTTACACTCAAATGTCCTTAATGCTAATTAGCATGAAAGTAGACATCATGAAAAACTACAAATCCCTGCATGTCATCTCTAGCTGACACCTTTGCTAACAGGTATTGTGTAATTTTAAAACTTGCCCAGAATTGGCAAAGAAATGTAACCAATAAATTCATTACTACCTTTAGCTAACATTAGATTGTTAATGCAGAGATTCTTACCTTTGCCTCAATTCGTCAATCTCGTCCAGACCGGTCAGGGTATTTCATGTTCTGTATGATAGCCACATTAGTAGCTAATTATAATTTCATTTTGGGGGGGGGTAAATACAGGCAAATATATTGATACGTCACCTTGTCTGAGAGAGATTTACACGGTTATCAAAATGTCACGCTAGGGTAAGCCTACATGAAACACAGCCCTTATCTGAAGTGTTTCTAAAATCCCGTATGGGAAAAATACACGGTGGAAAAACGATTGGAACCGTTTCCTATTTTGACCGCTAGGTTTTATGGGTATTATGACTAGAGGTTGACCGATCAGCATGGCCGATTAATTAGGGCCGATTACATTGCAGTCCACGAGAAGACTGCGTGGCAGGCTGACCACCTGTTACGCAAGTGTAGCAAGGAGCCAAGGTAAGTTGCTAGCTAGCATTAAACTTATCTTGCACGTTCGCACTTTGGTGCGAAAAGTGCAAATCAATCCCAGAACAGCAAAGGACCTTGTGAAGATGCTGGAGGAAACAGGTACAAAAGTATCTATATCCACAGTAAAATGAGTCCTATAGAGACATAACCTGAAAGGCTGCTCAGCAAGGAAGAAGCAACTGCTCCAAAACCGCCATAAAAAAAGCCAGCCTACGGTTTGCAACTGCACATGGGGACAAAGATTGTACTTTTTGGAGAAATGGCCTCTGGTCTGATGAAACAAAAATATAAAGTTTTGGCCATCATGACCATTGTTATGTTTGGAGGAAAAAGGGGGAGGATTGCAAGCCGATGAACATCATCCCAACCGTGAAGCACGGAGGTGGCAGCATCATGTTGTGGGGGTGCTTTGCTGCAGGAGGGACTGGTGCACTTCACAAAATAGATGGCATCATGAGGAAGGGAAATTATGTGGATATATTGAAGCAGCATCTCAAGACATCAGTCAGGAAGTTAAAGCTTGGTCGCAAATGGGTCTTCCAAATGGACAATGACCCCAAGTATACTTCCAAAGTTGTGGCAAAATGGCTTAAGGACAACAAAGTCAAGGTATTGGAGTGGCAATCACAAAGCCCTGACCTCAATCCTATAGAAAATTTGTGGGCAGAACTGAATAAGCGTGTGCGCGCAAGGAGGCCTACAAACCTGACTCAGTTACACCAGCTCTGTCAGGTGGAATGGGACAAAATTCACCCAACTTATGTAACCGATGTGAAATGGCTAGCTAGTTAGCGGTGGTGCGCGCTAATAGCGTTTCAATCGGTGACGTCACTCGCTTTGAGACCTTGAAGTAGTGGTTCCCCTTGCTCTGCAAGGGCCGCGGCTTTTGTGGAGCGATGGGTAACGATGCTTCGAGGGTGGCTGTTGTGTGCAGAGGTCCCTGGTTCGCGCCCGGGTCGGGGCGAGGGGACGGACTAAAGTTATACTGTTACATATGTAAACTTCCGACTTCAACTGTATCAAAACAATCCAGATGTCTTTGTTCCAATGTTTTTCAAGTTCTAATGTAAAAAACTATATATCAAAACTATTTTCTTTTAGACATATGATATTGGGATTACTCTGAATATCACACATGGACATTTCCTATGCGCGGATATGGAATCATTCAATATCCTGTGATAGGCCTATGTGGACAACTTATTTTCTCAAAATGACGACAAATACTGACAGTAGGCCTACATTGTATATTTTAAGCTCTAGACTGAGGTCCACATCAGGATCTTGATATGCTAAATAAGGACAATTTCTGATGCTTATTTGCGCGGAGGATATGCTCAATAATTTGACTAATATTAACTCCAAATCATTCTTCGACACTAGCAATCATTGTTGTATTACTTCCACATAAAGACGAGCGCAAACACAAGCTAACAGCACCGTAACTGGTAGCCTAGTAACAAGAATCACCTATTTTCAATGGTCGTTTTCTTTATTTGGGCGCAACAAATTAGTGTATAAACGCTGTGTGGCCGAACTGACATCTGGAGAAAAAATCTGAGGTGTTCAAAGAAGTTAACCGGTGCCTTCAAAGCCTCTCAATGGCCAATATATAGCATCAGCAATCCAGGGTTTATATACATCATTGGTGTAGGCTATGCCTAATTATTTCTCCCTGGTTCTGACTTGACCTGCTGCTGGTTGCGCATTGCCTTGTATCATCAATCTGTGTGCGATGAGCTAGTAGGCTACTTGGCTGAAATTACCACCATGGTTTCTTTTGTCCTGCTGTTCAAATCGAACTCATGATGTGGAAGGTCACACGTGAAAACTGGACCTAGATATTTTATACACCACAATAGGTATACTATTAATAAAAGTCAACCAAACTTACCCGATCCATCGTGGAAGCTGACGTTACTGTATTCTTTCTAAAAAAATAAAAAACGACACTAAATGTGTACGCTACAATTACTTTCTTTGTCACAACGTTCAGATCAAGAAAAGCTCGACCACAACTTTATAAATATCAAAACTCAATTTTAGTTGTGACAAATAAACGTCTCATGTAGACTAATCTTACATTAGAAACATCCTGCAAAAGCCTATGGAAATGTATTTGGTTTGAAAACTAGATAGAGGATGGTAACAAAGTACTTCCTGTTGATGCTTTTCAGCTTCTTCTGTGGTGTTTAAGAGGTGCCGCCACCTACTGTACATAGTCATCAAGACTTCTCTTCAAGTGGGTGAGGCGGTTAAGGGAGTCATTATGCTAGAAAATACTTTTGTATTATATCATGAATCTATTTAAACTGTACATTACATGTTTCACTGTTTTAGAATCATCCTGAATGATAGTAAATGCATTATGTCCACGAGTGGTTGTATTGTTTTTATATTTGCAAATAAAATCTAAAATCACAAATCTAAGGTATTTATAGAAACAACAAAAACATCTTGGTTAGAGAAATTCTTTGCTATTGTCTTTCCAATTAGCTCATGGCTAGATGCCTTTATAGGGCGTGTAGCGGTTCTCTGAATGGAAGACGCAAGGTAGGTAAAAAAAACTAGGTACACTTCAACTGGAAGGCGTCAGATTTTCCCTCGAGTTGGGCCTCTCTCTTTGCCTCTTCTCTGACAACGTTCTCTTCGAGCGTCCGCATATTTTTTATTGGCTGAGGCCCAGTAAGTATCCTCGTAAATAAATACCGATTAGCGCTGGGTCTTCTTCTTCTTTGGTATTATGACGGTCTGCAAACAATTGTTATAGATGCACGACTCCAAATGATTTGCCTATTTATCAGCCTACTATTCCGTAATGAATAGAAATAGTGATAACAGGGAAGAAATTCCTTACACTTTCTGTATATGTTCATACAAGTGACCACAGGAAACTTCTTTGATCAGAGGTTAGTTTGTTTAATAAGGTTTGCAACCCGGAGTTTACACTTACAGCAATTTACAAACAAGACACTCAGTTCTCAAGATGGTGTTTTCTCTTTTTATCCCCTACTATGGTTCACCCCGCCCAGGGTGACATCCCTTAACTTTAATACAATATAAACTAATAATGAATAGTTGCTAATACAAAGATGTTTCTGCTAGGCGGAGTTCAGCTTATTGTTATTTGCAGTTTCCCAATCCTCCTTCCTCTTGCCTGACCGAGATTAATTGTTAATCTAAAAAATATTAAATCAATGCATGTGTCTATAACTGCGTGCTTGTTTGTGTAAGAGTACAAGTGCATAGGTTTGTGTGTGTGGGTTTGTAATTGGTGGAAGGTGGTATGTGCATTAACATTGGTGAAGTAACACATTAAACATTGGTTTAGGTGTTATTACATGATCGGTTTAAGTTATTACTTTATTCATTAAAAAAAGTTGTTACCTGATACCAATAACTTATTACATTTAGTGGAAAAGGTTATTACGACAACAATTCAAAATTTTATCATATAAATCAACAAGATATTACATTTACCGGTTTTATTACATTATAAATCTAAAAGTTATTACATTAACCGTTCTTACAAGACACAGTATACATAGTTCTTGCCTTGAACTCATGGAAATAATTATCCAATATATTATGGATTAGATTTAGGATCATTTTAATCAATACAGATATATAAAATATACAATTTAAGTGATAACTTCTTGTTTAGAAGATAATGTATTGATCAATTGAATACATGCATATACACCTATTGTTGAAACCTTATTCTACATAATGACATTTAATAATAATAGTATCATGAGTATATGAAAGAAGATACAATTATCAACATCCCTCCCACACACACAGGTTCCCTATAACATTTCCTATGATAACATTTATCCATTTAGATCAATGTGTGATATTACATAGACACAGGGGAGACCTGATCCTAGATCAGAGCTGCATATTATGCTCCAGAGGTTACCATGGTGATCAGACTGAGGCAACTGTTTAAGAATGGGAGATGGATATGACTGTTCACTGGATGTTTTCTATAGAGCCTTTATTTAGGGATCTGGAACCGGTGACAGAGAGGAGGGAGAGGAAATACGGCACGTTTTTGTTTTCAGTTTTTTTCTCATGGCCCTAAATAAACAAAGCTCTTCCCACATAGACAGACATACAGTGAGGGAAAAAAGTATTTGATCCCCTGCTGATTTTGTACGTTTGCCCACTGACAAAGAAATGATCAGTCTATAATTTTAATGGTAGGTTTATTTGAACAGTGAGAGACAGAATATCAACAAAAAAAATCCAGAAAAATGCATGTCAAAAATGTTATGAATTGATTTGCATTTTAATGAGGGAAATAAGTATTTGACCCCTCTGCAAAACATGACTTAGTACTTGGTGGCAAAACCCTTGTTGGCAATCACAGAGGTCAGACGTTTCTTGTAGTTCGGCCACCAGGTTTGCACACATCTCAGGAGGGATTTTGTCCCACTCCTCTTTGCAGATCTTCTTCAAGTCATTAAGGTTTCGAGGCTGACGTTTGGCAACTCGAACCTTCAGCTCCCTCCACAGATTTTCTATGGGATTAAGGTCTGGAGACTGGCTAGGCCACTCCAGGACCTTAATGTGCTTCTTCTTGAGCACTCCTTTGTTGCCTTGGCCGTGTGTTTGGGTCATTGTCATGCTGGAATACCATCCACGACCCATTTTCAATACCCTGGCTGATGGAAGGAGGTTTTCACCCAAGATTTGACGGTACATGGCCCCGTCCATCGTCCCTTTGATGCGGTGAAGTTGTCCTGTCCCTTTAGCAGAAAAAACACCCCAAAGCATAATGTTTCCACCTCCATGTTTGACGGTGGGATGGTTCTTGGGGTCATAGGCAGCATTCCTCCTCCTCCAAACACGGCAAGTTTGGTTGATGCCAAAGAACTCCATTTTGGTCTCATCTGACCACAACACGTTCACCCAGTTGTCCTCTGAATCATTCAGATGTTCATTGGCAAACTTCAGACGGGCATGTATATGTGCTTTCTTGAGCAGGGGACCTTGCGGGCGCTGCAGGATTCAGTCCTTCACGACATAGTGTGTTACCAATTGTTTTCTTGATGACTATGGTCCCAGCTGCCTTGAGATCATTGACAAGATCCTCCTGTGTAGTTCTGGGCTGATTCCTCACCGTTCTCATGATCATTGCAACTTCACGAGGTGAGATTTGCATGGAGCCCCAGGCTGAGGGAGATTGACATGTCTTTGTGTGTTTCTTCCATTTGCGAATAACA